>NC_134486.1:266884541-267184541 GCF_040206685.1 Ascaphus truei | reverse complement strand
GGTGATGGAGCATGACATACGCAGACTACTATAGGTGACAGGTAGGACCCATCCCATTGTTAGGATCAGCACCTAAGAGATCACCCAAGCGGCGCCCGGTGAACCGACAACTGAAGCGGATGATCACAGACCCAGAAGCTACCCGAAGCATCTCTTACCTCCCCCCTACCCCTCCCCGTACCTACCTGATGTTGTCCTGTCCTGGTTATGTCAGTCAGGTTAGTCAAGTCCTGTGAATAAATGTTGTTTGTGCAGTTTTCAGCATGTTCAATGATAACCAATGGTAGTGAGAGCCGGGGCAGAAATACCGATGGGCATAAGAATGTTACACAATGGTCTGTGTTATAATGTATAAGCTGTATGACCCAATAAAAAATTTGAAGTTGAAAAAAAAGTATTGTTTATTTTTTGGAGGGCACAGGATTGGTACCGCAGGCCAGCGGGGACCCCCGGACTCCCGTGGGGATCACCCGAGGGCCCACGGACTCCCACAGGGATCACCCGAGGGCCCATGGACTCCCACAGGGTTCACTCAGGGACGCCATCCTGTTGTATTAATGGTGTGCTGACAAAAAGGTAAATAATGATTTGTTTACTCTCTCCAGCTCTTTTGTGCCAGCCTTTAGTTGGTGCAAAAAATCTGGAGTGCTTTTAAAGCACGGAATGTGGGGATCTGTCCTGCGCTTCTGTGTGCAGAGTGGCAGACTGATATTGTATCAGACACTGGGGCAGCGCATGAGGGAGCTCCGCTTGGCCACAGAGTTAACCGGTGCAGGGGGCTGTTGGTTATTTACCTCACCTGCATCTCCGGTCTGGGGCCTGCTCACCTCGGCTGCTCCTGCGTGCCACCGTCAGAAGGAAATCAGGAAACAATGGCGGATTTCGGCGCAACTGCGCATGTCTGACTCAGAGAGGCTGCTGGGATACTTCAAAAAACTTTATTGGTCGAACACACAAGGGCTAACACCGCATTCTCCCCCTCAACGCGTTTCACCCTTAGGAATAGGGCTTCGTCTTGGAGTGGGGAGAAGCGGAAGCTGCCTGCTTAAATACAAAAAAGCCCGCGAAAACGGGGACATATACATTAAAACATTAACCCCTCCAATGTTTATGCCTGTTACATATGTTGTCAATCAAGTGACCAGTACTAAATACTTAGATTCATTATTAAACTTAGGACAATGTAATAGCATTTTTATAAAGAATATGCTGTTTAGACTCAGGTCAATCATTGGAGATATATAGAAATAAGTAAAAGGTTGCTGCAAGCACTGCTAGTGCCTGGTTTAAGTCCCATAGATTGCAGTAACAGCTTGTACTCTTTCATTGTGTTTATGTAAAAGGTTATACTCAAACACATATATTGTAAGTATTTACTATGTAAATTATTAAGCTGATTACACATCATACACTGGGCTCCAACCAGGTGCTTGAATAGAGGTGGGGAAAGAGAAGGGAGGGAAGGAAAAAAGTGGGGGGGGGGGGGGAGAGAAACTGCAATAAGGAAAAGGGGGGGGGAGGGGGGGGGGAGGGGGGGGGAGGGGGGGGGGGGGGGAGGGAAAGTCAGTGAGAAATAGTCACAGAGGATAGCCTATTGAACTGTATGCCCTCACTCTAGGGGCATTACATCTTAATAATCATTAAATAAAATTAAAGAAAACAACGTAGATCCCAATCAATGTTGAGTCCGTTGGGCTGCAGAGAATTGAGTGTATGTATCCAGTGTGCCTCTCTCTGATGTAAAATCCTTAATCTATCCCCTCCTCGAGGTGGTAGCACAATGTGTTCAATGGCACAGCATTTGAAATTCTCCACAGAGCCCAACGGACATACATTGAAATGCAATGGTACCGGGTGTGTAGTATCGTGTTTTTTAATTAGCCTAAGATGTTCCATAATGCGGATTTTTAGGACTCTACTAGTTAGTCCTACATATTGTTTATTACAACCGCATTTTAAGAGTTAAATCACGAAATTGGTCTGGCATGATATAAAGGTTTTGATGGGAAATCTGCGTGTTTCATCATGGTTTGAGAAATGCTTGGTCTTAATCATATTTGGACATATTTTACAATGCCCACATTTGAACGAGCCAGTAAGTTTTGGAAACATAGACATACTAGTTCTGTTGCGGTTGGTTGGCTTTAACATGCTGGGCGACAAAAGGTTCCCTAGTGTAGCTGCCTTACGAAACACTATTTTGGGGCCCATACTAACCAATTTACCCAAAAGGGGGTCTAAAGACAGAGTGGTCCAGTGTTTGTGTATAATGGCTTTAATGCAATTGGCCTGCTCACTATAGTTAGTTATAAAGAAAGGGGATCCCGTGTCTTCCACTCGTGTACCCTGTGGTTGTTGACGAACATTCATATTTATGAGTTGTTCTCTATCAGTGTCTATGGCATTTTGATACGCCAGATCAAGGTCCTTAGCGTCATACCCCCTTGACAGGAATCGCTCCCTCATCTCGCACGCCCTCTGTTCAAAGGATCCCAAAGTGAAGCAGTTCCTGCGTAACCGCAGGAACTGTCCCTTCGGAATACCTCTGACCAGAGGGCGCGCATGACAGCTTTTAGCATGAAGCAGTGAGTTTCTGGCATTTTCTTTTCTATAGATATCAGATTGGATATTATTCTCCAAATCAACATACAAATTTAAATCCAAAAATTTAATTTGGAATTTGTCGTATGCATGAGTGAAACTCAAATTCAACGTATTATCAGCCAGATACTCAAAAAACTTCAAAAGCTCTTCCTCCCCACCACTCCAGATCAAAATGAGATCATCAATGTAGCGCTTGTAGAACGCTACAGTATGTCTAAATGGATTCGAATCTCCAAACACGTGGGACATCTCCCACCAACCCATGAATAGGTTGGCGTAGGAGGGGGCAAAAGACGTCCCCATAGCTGTCCCACGTGTTTGGAGATAAAACTGGTGGTCAAAAAGAAAAAAATTGTGCGTGAGTGAAAATTTGATGCTGTCTAAAAGAAAAGCTATATGTGCTGGGGACAAGGTGGAGTGATTGTGCAGAAAAAATTCTGTGGCAATGAGGCCATGTTCGTGCTTGATAATGTTGTATAGGGAAGTTACATCTAGGGTAACCCAGATGTAATGTGTGTGCCAGGTAATGGGAGTAAGTAATGATAAAATGTGTTTGGTGTCTATGATGTGAGACGGTAGTGAGTGAACAAGTGGCTGTAAAAAGTGATCTATGTATTGTGAAAGGTGTTCACCCAGTGAACCTATACTAGAAATAATGGGTCTACCCGGGGGTGCAACCAGTGTCTTGTGAATTTTGGGTAAGTGATGAAAAATAGGAGTGATGGGATCTGGAGTGGTGAGGAAGTCCCGCTCATTTGGTGAGAGAACGTGTAGCATCTCACCTTCATCCATGAGGTCCAAGAACTCTCTGCTGAATTGGATGGTGGGGTCCCTGCCAAGGGTACGGTAGGTGTCGGGGTCACTCAATTGTCGCTGTGCCTCTGCTACATAGTATTCTCTGTCAAGCACCACAGTAGCGCCGCCTTTATCCGCCTTTCTGACAAGAATAGAGTCATTATTAGTTAGTGATTTTAAAGCTGCTCTTTGTTCCCCTGTTAGATTGTCTTGCTGAAGTCCCCTGGTTCCTATACCTTTGGCCAGGAGCGATAGATCTCTTTCAATGGCTTTCTGGAAGATATCGATGTACTGCCCCCTCATAAATGAGGGATAGAACAAGGATCTCTTTTTAAACCCAGAGTGTGTACTGCCCAGATAATCTACCGGGTCATCTAGTGTATTATTCTCATTGAAGAGATCCATAAGGTCCTGCTCCCTGCACTGGTCTTCAAAACCTAGGGAAATTGGAACAACAGGGTTAATGTCAAATATGGGTAACAATGTATTGGGATTTTGATTCCTGGAAAAAAAGAAGCGTTTTAAGGTTAATTTGAGTGTAAACTTAAATACGTCTACCATAGTGGAAAACAAGTTAAATTGGGTACTCGGTGCAAAAGAAAGTCCAAGATGCAACATGGATAATTCTGATTGTGTCAGTTCGTGTTTTGAGATATTGATAACATTACTGTTCTCCATTGTTAAGTTTTTAGTCTCTTGGATGGCATCCCAATGTACGTTCTTTCTCCTGCCTCTTCTCGTCCTTCCCCGTTTTTTGAGGACTTCTGTGTGGCCGGTCTATTTGTGTGAGTCATCTCGCTAGTTCCTGCCGTCTCGTCCCCTGACGAGGGGTTGATGTCACTCTCAGAAAATGAAAAGGATACAGCATGTGAGGAAGATTCATTAACTTTATTTCCCTTTAGGATTGATTTGCCCCCTCCTTCTTTATTTGATTTCTTATATTTGGGCTTGCCTTTGGTTCTGGATGGTAACTTCTGCCACATGTAAATCTGGTGCAAATCATAGTCCGCCTTATCACGCTCAAATTTTGTCTGTTTGTTGAGCATAATGGTTTTCTCTTGTTTATTAAGTTTGCTAGCTGTTTTACTATCTAGCTCCTTGAAATTATCCATTGTTGAAAAGGCTTTCATTTTTTCTTGTAATTCCAAAATTTGTTTGGACACTATTTTATATTCTTGGGATTTGTGTCTAATAATTAGGTCCATTAATTTGAATGAACAGTCCTCAAGAATCAAGCACCATTGTTGTTCAAATTCTACATTGGTAAAACCAAAGGAAGGGGTTTTGGTGTGACGTAAGCCTCTTGGAATGCGTTTTACACGAATGTAATTTTCCATGGTCGTTATTTCCCACCAAATTCTCTGTCTTAGGAGTAAACATTTCTCCAATTTAATGAAATGTAACTTGAGGTCCGCAGTGTCCTCACATAAAAATTCAGGGGTGTTGCTAAAAATAGCCTCTGCTCTATAAGTGCGATTGGCAGTGTTGCAGCAACTAAATAAAACTTCTGTATCAAGTACAGGTACAGTGTCCATGCTGGTGTTGCCCTTGGATTGTGTGTATGTAGAATACATGTGTCTCTAACACAGGATAGCTTCCAAATGGTGCTGTTGCAATTTCAAAGGAAGATAAAGGAAGACCCAGGGATAGCTGATGGCCACAATGCTAACCACGAGCTGCTGACAGAAATGATGCAGAGAATGTGGGGATCTGTCCTGCGCTTCTGTGTGCAGAGTTGCAGACTGATATTGTATCCGACACTGGGGCAGCGCATGAGGGAGCTCCGCTTGGCCACAGAGTTAACCGGTGCAGGGGGCTGTTGGTTACTTACCTCACCTGCATCTCCGGTCTGGGGCCTGCTCACCTCGGCTGCTCCTGCGTGCCACCGTCAGAAGGAAATCAGGAAACAATGGCGGATTTCGGCGCAACTGCGCATGTCTGACTCAGAGAGGCTGCTGGGATACTTCAAAAAACTTTATGGGTCGAACACACAAGGGCTAACACCGCATTCTCCCCCTCAACGCGTTTCACCCTTAGGAATAGGGCTTCGTCTTGGAGTGGGGAGAAGCGGAAGCTGCCTGCTTAAATACAAAAAAGCCCGCGAAAACGGGGACATATACATTAAAACATTAACCCCTCCAATGTTAATCTCTTTCCCCACCTCTATTCAAGCACCTGGTTGGAGCCCAGTGTATGATGTGTAATCAGCTTAATAATTTACATAGTAAATACTTACAATATATGTGTTTGAGTATAACCTTTTACATAAACACAATGAAAGAGTACAAGCTGTTACTGCAATCTATGGGACTTAAACCAGGCACTAGCAGTGCTTGCAGCAACCTTTTACTTATTTCTATATATCTCAAATGATTGACCTGAGTCTAAACAGCATATTCTTTATAAAAATGCTATTACATTGTCATAAGTTTAATAATGAATCTAAGTATTTAGTACTGGTCACTTGATTGACAACATATGTAACAGGCATAAACATTGGAGGGGTTAATGTTTTAATGTATATGTCCCCGTTTTCGCGGGCTTTTTTGTATTTAAGCAGGCAGCTTCCGCTTCTCTCCACTCCAAGACGAAGCCCTATTCCTAAGGGTGAAACGCGTTGAGGGGGAGAATGCGGTGTTAGCCCTTGTGTGTTCGACCAATAAAGTTTTTTGAAGAATCCCAGCAGCCTCTCTGAGTCAGACATGCGCAGTTGCGCCGAAATCCGCCATTGTTTCCTGCTTTTAAAGCACGATTAACTTATCACTGCTTAGTGAATCCTGATGACTGGCAAAAAATGGAGCGTTTGCCGTTTTTTGCTTGATCGGACGTAATTTTTTCTCATGGCTGAAAAATGCCTTTTAAGGCCGATAAATACTTTTATCACTGCTTATTGAATTGCGAAACAAGCAGTATCAGTCTTAAAAGTCATTTATCGGTCTTTAAAGCAGTTATTACTAACACGGCTGATGTGCCTTAAAGTCCCCAGAGACCCAGTTCTAGGATATTATTCATAATCAGGGCCCCCTCCCCGCCCCCTGCCCCCCCCTCTACCCCTGCCCCCCCTCCACCCCCTGCCCCCCCTCCTCCACCCCTGCCCCCCCTCCACCCCCTTCCCCCCCCCTCCACCCAATGCCCCCTCCACCCCGATGCCCCCCTCCACCCCCAGCCCCCCTCCATCCCCAGCCCCCCCCTCCACCCCCGGCTCCCTGCCCCCCCTCTCCCCCCCCCCCCTTTCTCCCACTCCCTTCTCCCCCTTATCCCCCTCCCCTCTCCCCCTTCTCTCCCCCCCTCTACCCTGGTCCCGGCAAACCACTATAGAGACTGGGAGTCAGAAGCTAGAATCTGTGTCTGCACGCACACAATCCAATGGGAATAAGAAATAAAGATGTCATTACGCAAACGTCAATGGTGAATATGTAATATGAATGTAATTATGAAAATTCATAATAAATGTAAGCCCTCCCCTCATCCCCTCCCCCCCCCTCATCCCCATCTCCTCCTCCCCCCACTCCCCCCCTTCCTTCTTCCCCCATTCCCGTTCCTCCTCCCGCCTGCCCCTCCCTCCTCCTCCACCCCCTCTACCCCGACGAAACATTGTCAAAGTTGGAACTCGCGATAAGGTGCACATAGCCCTATGTTATAATGTTGAAAAACTGTTAATATGCATATCCCAAAACTGAGCATGCTCAAAAAGTATTAAAAGGAAAATGTCGCAAAGCTATGAATCTCCCCCCACCCTCTCCCTGGTACTGCCCACCTGCATGAAAACAGGCCCCCAGCCCCTGCCGTCCCTCCCCATCCCCTGCCGTCCCTCCCCTGCCGTCCCTCCCCCGCCGCCCCTCCCCCGCTGTCCCTCCCCCGCCATCCCTACCCCGCTGTTCCTCCCCCTTCCCCGCCATCCCTCCCCCACCGTCCCTCCCCCGCCGTCCCTCCCCCGCCGTCCCTCCCCCGCCATCCCTCCCTCCCCCTTCTCCTCCTCCCTCCCCCTTCTCCTCCTTCCTACCAATCCTCTCTTCCTCCCTCCTCCTCCTTCCCCCCCTCCTTCGCCCCCCTTCCCTCCCCCACCTTCCACCCCCACAGAACACTATAAAGGTTGGAACCCATGATTAGATGCACTACGCCCAATATGAAAATGTCATACAGATGTGAATACGCATATGCCAAATCCGATTATGTCCAAAAAGTGTTAAAAGGATAAGAACACAAAGGTGTGAATCTCCCCCCACCCTCAAAAGCAAGTGCAAGCCCCACAACATAGTTAAGATCAGGGAAAGTTCCCCAACCTCCAAGCTGTTACAAGTGGTTTAAGCTCTAATGCAGGGAGGGTCTCGGGCCCTGTACCCTGCCCCACACCAGGCTTTCTGTCCTGGAAGTTTCTCCAGGGGTGTTTGACCCCGCAACCTTGCTCACTCTCGTGTCTAAGGTTATTTTTCTTGGGCCCCGCAAGGGTCTGTCTGTTTTCACCTTCCCTTATTTGTCCACCCACCCCCCATTGCTCCCCCCGCCCTGAGGCATCCACTTCACTCTCCTCCCAACAGTCTCTGGACCTACGTCCTATATCCCGAAACAGAGCTCTTGACATGGGAAACATAAGAGCATCAGAGCCTGGAGCTCTGAGAATGTCTTTCGTAACATAATATCTTCCATCAAATTAATCTCGATTAATGTCAAAGGCCTCAATTCAGTAAAAAAGAGAAAGCTAGTCCTGCTGGACCTAAAAAAAAGCTAAGGGTGACTTTGTCCTCATTCAAGAGACCCACTTTAATTTCCCGACGCCCCCCAATACATTCAAAAGCATATTCCCCCAGGCATATTTCGCGTCCTCCCAAGCAAAAAAAGAGGAGTAGCCATCCTCATCAGAACCGGGGTCCCCTTTGTTCTAACCAAGTCACTCCCAGACCCAGAAGGCTGTTTTTTGGTAATCCAGGGCACTCTATCAGGCACGCCAATCACACTTGTTAATGTTTACGCCCCCAATGATTACCTACTCCCCTTCCAAAGAAATCTCGTCGAATCACTGGAGCAGCAATCCCTCTCATCTCTGATCATTGGTGGAGACTTTAATATGTGGCCTCTCACGCACAAGACAAATCAAACCCCGCCCCCACCCTCCTACCATCTACTTCCTCTCCATACGCCACCCAGTCCCAAAAGAAAGCTAAGAACTTCAGAGACATCATTGAGGAATAATCACTAGTAGACATCTGGTGGGCTCAGCACCAGGGTCAAAGGGATTATACCTTTTTCTCCTCCCCTCATCAGTCCTACTCGAGGATCGATTATTTTCTGGGTACGAGTAATCTCTTCCAGGCGTCCTCCCAGTCAAGCATAGGTTCAATCACCTGGTCCGACCACGCACAAATCGACCTCACCCTATCCCTACCCTTTGTGAAAAACACCCAGTATAAATGGAAGTTAAACGATTCTATGCTGAACTGTCCCGACACGGAAATAATAATACGCCAAAACTAGCAATGTTTTTTCAAATTAATGCAGTCCCCGTCTCAGCCCCAGCTGTGCTCTGGGAGGCTCATAAAGCCTCTATCAGAGGAGACCTGATCTCAATCGCTTCCTATAAAAAGAAAACGAAACTTAAGCTACAAAAGGACCTCACAGATAAGATCACCCAACTGGAACAGCAACATAAAATCACGACGTCTAAAAAAACGCTAAAACAATTAAATCTAGCTAGATCTGCCCTGAAACAGACCCAACTCGAAGAGGTGGAGAAAGCACTGAGGTGGTCAAAACAAACATATTATGACAAAGGCAATAAAGCAGATAGGCTCTTGGCCTCAAAGCTCAGGGGCGCCAGAGTTAAATCTCAGATAGCCCGCATTCAAACACGAAAAGGGCAGATCTCATACATAGAAAAAGAGATAGCCCAGGAATTCGCAGATTTTTACTCTGACTTATACAACCTCCACCCCCCAGACCAAGACCCGGTCAGCCGCAACACAATTACACAATATCTAGAGCAATGTAACCTCCCATCCCTATCCCCCGAGGAGGTAGAGAGTCTGAAAGAAAACATCTCCCAAGAGGAACTATCTCAGGCTATCAGCTCACTCAAGTTATCCAAAACTCCGGGCCCAGATGGTTTTTCAAACTCCTACTATAAGATGTTCATGCCGACCCTCTCCCCCTACCTATTAGATATGTACAATTCCTTCCTTCAAGGAGAGCCGATTCCCGCCACAATCACAGCAGAAAATTTAGCCATAATTCACAAGGAGGGTAGAGACCCGCTACTATGCGGCAACTACAGGCCCATCTCCCCATTAAATACCGATCTCAAAATCTACAGTAAGATCCTGGCAAACAGGCTAAACGCAATTCTCCCTAGACTCATACATGTAGATCAAGTAGGCTTTGTGTCTGGAAGACAGGCCTCCGACAATACCCGCAAAATTGTGGATATAATTGACCACGTGCATCTCACCAGTTCCAAAGCAATGATTCTGAGCCTTGACGCTGAAAAGGCGTTCGAAAGAATCAAGTGGACTTTTTTAGACCAAACAATGCTGAGGTTTGGCTTCTGTGGCCCTTTTTTGGAGGGGGTGAGAGCTCTCTACCAAAACCCAACAGCGTATTATAAATTATCAGGCGGCTTCTCTGACCCAATACAAATTAGGACAAGGTTGCCCGCTTTCCCCCTTGCTATTCGACCTAACCATTGAGCCCTTAGCGGCCAAAACCAGAGAAGAAAAAAGTATTAAGGGGCCTCAAATTGCGGAAAGAGAATACAAAATTTCTCTTTTTGCTGACGATGTGATTCTGACCCTCGCGGACCCCCATACCTCCCTCCCCAACTTACAAAGGCAACTGGCCCAATTTGGGTCAGTCTCTGACTATAAAGTTAACATGGACAAGTCAGAAGCCCTAAATATATCCCTCCCAGCCCAGACGTGGAAACTCATTCAAGCTAACTATAAATACAAGTGGAGCTCCACCTATATTAAATATCTTGGGGTTAAAATCTCAAATTCCTACAATACCCTCTTCCAATATAATTACCCCCCCCCCCCTATTCGATCAGATTAAAAAAGACCTTGAAACTTGGAAAAAACATCAAATTTCCTTGTTTGGGAGAATAGTTTCCGTAAAAATGAATGTTCTCCCAAGGTTATTGTATAATTTCCAAACCCTCCCAATTACGGTGCCACAAGCAGCCATGAAGAACATCCAATCACTACTGCTCCAATTCATTTGGAACGATAAAAGGCCAAGAGTCCCAAGATCCGTGATGCTCTCATCAAGAGCTAGAGGAGGTATGGGGGTCCCCAATATCGTCAGATATTACCTCGCAGCACAACTGAAGCAGCCGTAGTTTGGAATTGCGACCCGGCCTCAGCCTGTTGGCTCGCAATAGAGTCTCATTACACGCGTCCCCACTCCCTCCAAGTGGCTTTATGGTCCACAGGTGGTGGCGGGGCTGGACCACAGAGGTTCAACCTAGGAGCAATGAGATGTACGTGGGACGCATGGCTTAAAAGCAAAGGGAAGTATGGTCTGCTAGCTTCCCCCTCCCAGCTCACTCCAATCTTTGGGAACCCCAATTTCCCGCAAGGGTGTTCCCCAAGACAATTTGGCCAATTCCAGAGTCATAATATTAGGATGGTTGCCGATCTGCTGCAGAAGGAGGAGATATTAACTTATCAGGCGCTGAAAGATAAATTCCTGATCCAGGGCCTTCACCTGTTTAAGTATTTACAAGTTCGTAATTTCCTACTATCTTTATCCCCAACCTCCAAGTTCCACCCGCTGACCAGATTTGAATCCATATGCATTAAAAATACCTACCAAAGAGGCCTGATCTCCGAGATATATAAGGGAATAGAGCCGACATCCAGCCCACCGAATCACCGATACATGCAAAAATGGTCGGAGGATCTGGGCCTCCAAATAGACCTGGAAGACTGGGAGGAAATTTGGGAGCAAGCCGCTAAAACATCAATCTGCACAACAATAAATGAAAACATCTATAAAATTATATTTTAGTGGTACCTGACCCCGGCTAGACTAAGCCAGGTCTTCCCCAGCACACTGGACATGTGCTGGAGGGGATGTGGTCAAAAGGGGGACATGGCCCACATTTGGTTGTCATGTCCGGAGATTCAGAGGTACTGGACCATGATCTAGATGCTCATTTACGAGACCACGGGACTCCCCCTTCCCCTGGAACCTTTGGCCCTGGTGCTGAATAAACCCATCGATGACCTTCCTACACCGATGTCATGGCTGATCACGGCAATGCTGACAGCGGCCAGATGCTCCATAGCGGCCGCCTGGAAACAGGTTAAGCCCCCCTCGAGAACTACAGTAGTCAGAAGAATCAATGAGGTCATGACTATGGAGAAGCTGACAGCTATGCTCCAAAAGAAGATGCCTCAGTTTTGGAACACATGGGACCCCTGGTTAGGGAGATAAAGCTCAAGAAGGCCAACCACCTGGACCTTTAGTCCCTTCCTGACAGCAGGAGAGAGAATCAAGGAAGCCTCTGGACGTACCTTCACCCCGCCTCCCCCCGCCACCCATTCACCCATTCCCCACCCAACCCCACTTGTTTGTTTCCTTCCCTCCCTCCCCTTTACCCCCCCCTCTCTCTCTTTTCCCCCTATGGAAAATGGGAACATGTTATTGGTCACCACCTGATTGTATTGAGTAGAAATGTTGTGGGCTCATGACATTTCTGTATGTACTTTTATATGTGAACATGTCTGTAACAGGGGACTTATCCCTGTTCACAAATGTGCCTTTAATCCAGTAGTGTGGTGATTAACTGCTGATAGGCAATTAACTAACACCACCTGGCTGATTACAGGTGGTAGAAAAAGCCTGCCCCTGAGACAGGAAGAGAGACTCCTTAGCTCACACCTGAGCTGAACTAGGAGACAGAGCAGAGATTCCTTAGTCCACAACTGGGCTGAACCAAGGAAGGACAGATGTTTTGAGCGACAAGCTGACCACAAGACAAAGGGGACAAGATTCTAAACTTGGAGCCTGACATTGCCTGTGCACACAAGGGTGCGGTTCGAAGAGAGCAGAGAAGCTTTCCCTACAGCAGCCCAGCTAACAGATAAGACTTTTCATATAAGACTATTATCTATGTCTATGTGTATTGATAAATGTCTCCATGATTTTGGGCTGGTAAATAGCTTAGCTAACCAACCCAGTCAGAGAGGGCTAAGCTACATGTGTAGATAGTCTCCAAAGCAGAGATAGGTTTTTTTGTTTGGCTTATTCTCTTATGTTGATTTTTGCTGTGTTTAAAGCGACAGGCACAATAAATCCTTGTTTTAATTTCACCGTAAAACAGTCTCAATTGTGTACCTCTGCACATGTCCTCCTTCATATGGTGTTAGAAGTGGGATGAGAGGTGGTCTTTGAAGTTAGGACCCGGAGATTTCCTGTTGAATTTTTTTTAATGCTTTTTGCCTACAAACAGCCTGAGCAACATAAACAAAAAAAATCTCATGCAGCAGAGACCAGAGTTAAAGTGATACACACCCAGGCAGGAAACTTACACTCCACTGAAACTTACAAAACCACAGATGGACTCTTTTCCCCAATCCCAAGAGGAGAGAGAGAGGGACTGCTGAAGCAGGTGAACCTTATTTGCCTATCACAAAGTGTAATATGGTCATTGAAATAGGGGTTTTGCCTTCCAGCCATAGTCAGTGTTCAAGAAGTGAGTCAGCCCTTATAAGGGATAGGTATTTGTTGTTTTCAAAAGTTTTGCTGAAGCAGTGAATACAGATGGTGACTCACGAGCGGTTCTGATTTTGCAAATAAAGGTTGCCACACCGCATAGGACTACCAGCTGTGAATGGAGTATATGCAGAAAAGTGTGAAAATTGATTCAAGACTGTGCTGAAGCAGGGGAATTTTCAGCAAACAAATGCTGAGTGTAAAATTGCCCTACCGGGGAAAAAGGGATTGCTGAACTGTGTAAAAGGTATTCCAAAGCCAATTGCTGAGTGTTGAGTCACCATGCCGATAGTGAAAGAAATATTCCACTGCCAAGAATGTTTTTTTTCTGCAAGTAAAAAAGTCTGCCTATGTATCTTGGGATTAAAACAGGCAACCAAAGTGTGAAGATTGAATGCCATAATACCCAAAGATGTGACTGAAAATTACTGAACTCAAGCAGAAAATCAAATTCTGTTGCTGAAGCACATAGCAAGTAAATGGTTTAAAGCAAATGCCTTTGCTGAAGCCAGAAAATGGGCAGCTAGCAAGCATTGTATTTAAAGTAATAGAAATCTGGGAATTTAAAATGGCCACCCAGCTGAAGTCAAATACAGACTCTGTAAAAATAGGGAAGAAAATGTGTTCCTGGTATAAAGAACCCCACCACACGGAGCAATGTCCCTTCAGGCCTTATTCAGACGATGAGAGTGAATGCATGCACAGTAATGCTAATGTTGTAAAACTTACCCAAGGGAAGAAAAAGTCTACAGAGAGGCCTGTGAGAGCTACGACCTCTACAAGCAAAATCTGCCCACCTGTAGGACTACCACCATTTGGGGTTCTAGCAAATACAGTGACAACAGCTGCAATAGCGCCTCCTGAGGTCAGGAACAAAAATATACCTGATAGCCCCAAAATGGAGGACAAAATACAGCGTTCCTGTAATGAATCCTACCCCACAGAAGAGTGGCCCTTCCAGTCCGATGCGGAGGAAGACATCTTTTACGGGAAACCCAAACCAAGTCACAGAAGTATCAAATAAAGGAGACCCCAGTATTCCTGATCGGACAAAGTCATCCAAAACAAAAATGCGGAAAAAGAAAAGCGGTTCTTCACTTACCGTGGAAGGAACAGACACGTCCGCAGATCCTGTGGAGAAAAAGGGGGACCGAGATGCCCTGCAGCCTAGAGAAAATGGAGAAGTCGTCCCGCGGATAACCGAATATCCAGAGGGCCCAAGGCAGAAGTCCCATCCCAGGGAAGCGGAGCCGGAACCAGTGAGTGTCGATCCCTTGACCAGCCCTGAAGATGCCCTGAAAAATGCCAGGCATGACTGTGATATGCTCCGTGAACAATTGAAACAAATGAAAGATGGTTACACAGAGCTACAGAAAAATACCACAAAGCTACAGAAAGATGTGCTCACAATTTACTCTTTGGCCAGGACAGAATTGGACGATCTCAAGGCTGAGCTAGATACGGCAAAGGCTACTATTTCCGCCATGGATGAAAAGCAGAGCCAATCTGATAAAATGATGACTAAGCTGAAGCGGAAGTATGAGGAGGCACTGAAGCAGATGACAGTCTTTCAGAAAGAGGTTCATACACTCCACAGAGCACTGGATGCCTCACAGCATGAGATCAACAGCGGCCACACAAAACTGGAAGTCTCCAGGAAGGAACTGCACAGTCTCGCGGAGGAGCTGGACAGTTCAAAGAAAACTATCCTACATCTTAATTTAAATCTCAAAGTCTCTCAGAAGGAGCTTCAGATCCGCAACCTGGAGATGAAGTCTCACGCCAGGAGACAGCCTGCCTCCATGCAAATGTGCAAAAATGGAAGCTGGACTGCAAGGAGGCCCTGAATAGTACAGAGACTGAAAAAAGAGAAAATGTAAGATTAAAAAAAGAAAATTCTGAGTTGACAGAACACGTCAAGGGAAAGAATGAAAAGCTGCACGAGCTTAAAGAAATAAATAAACTTTTGGAAGATGAAAAGTTTGAAGCAGAGCACCGACTACAGAACCAATTGCAAGGTCTGCGTACGCACCACCAGTATGCCAAGGAGAAGCAGCAAACGCTGCAGGAAGAAAAGCTGCAGGCTGCTAACGAGGTACAAGCGCTGCAGGAACGTCTGAATACCCAGTACGTCCCCACAGAGCAGTATGAGGAGCTAAAGGCCCCGCTGCATGTCACCAGAGCATCATTGGAGGCGGAGCTTCGATACCAGGTGACTCTGTATGAGAGGGAGCGAGAGAAGGCCCAGAAACTGGAGCAAGAACTGGAGAGACAGAGAGACTGTTCCATTCCCTTGAGTCAGTACACCAAGGAGAAAACAGACGCAGCGGCAACCTTGACGACAAAAATTACAGAGCTCCAGAATATGAAGGAGACCCTGATATAGACTCAGAGAAAGCAAAGTGCGCAGATAAATTCCCTGAGAAGAGACTTGTAAGACGCACTCAAACAGAGTGAGACCCTGCAGACCAGTAACTTACAGATTCCTCCAATACGGGAAAAGGTATTGGCTCTGCCCAAGCACCAGTATCCCACAGTAACTAATGCCCGTGAGGACAAGGGTACAGTGAAAGTTGGGGACTCCACGCACCTTCAAACCAAGATTACGATGTTTGAGCCACCTAAGAAAGCACTAGCCAAACCTGCAGCTGCCCAACAGGCAACACACAGAGGTAGGAGTGCAGAATCAAAGCCAGAAGAATCCTTAGCTGAGGAAGCTGAAAAGATAGGACGTTCTCTGGAAAGGGAGGTGGAGGTGCAACTCAGTCCCAAAGAAGCTAAACTGGCGACTCCATTGTGTGGAGGAGGTGCAGAAAGACCGCTTCAAGAGCGGAAAACTCTAAGGGCTAGTCCTAACTGCTCTACAACTGTTGCCATACAGTTTGTCTACAAATAGAGGAGTGCACGACGCAAAGGAAATCTCATAACCGCGCACTCGATAAAAAGACTTTACTTGGAAAAAGTCCTCCTCGAGCGACTGAGGAGTGCTGATCTCAAGCACCTTCAAGAGGAGACAAAAATAAACTGGAGAAAGGGCTCCAATCCCAGCGGGACAGAGGGTTCTCTTCCTCCATCCACTCTCAATCAAGTTACAGAAAGATCTCGAATGAGAGTGGAAGGATGGGCTTTGGCCGTGGTAAGCCCGAGCTTCCCACAAACAGGGGAGGTATGTAACAGGGGACTTATCCCTGTTCACAAATGTGCCTTTAATCCAGTAGTGTGGTGGTTAACTGCTGGTAGGCAAATAACTAACACCACCTGGCTGATTACAAGTGGTAGAAAAAGCCTGCCTCTGAGACAGGAAGAGAGACTCCTTAGCTCACACCTGAGCTGAACTAGGAGACCGAGCAGAGATTCCTTAGTCCACAACTGGGCTGAACCAAGGAAGGACAGATGTCTTGAGTGACAAGCTGACCACAAGACAAAGGGGACAAGATTCTAAACTTGGAGCCTGACATTGCCTGTGCACACAAGGGTGCGGTTCCAAGAGAGCAGAGAAGCTTCCCCTACAGCAGCCCAGCTAACAGATAAGACTTTTCATATAAGACTATTATCTATGTCTATGTGTATTGATAAATGTCTCCATGATTTTGGGCTGGTAAATAGCTTAGCTAACCAACCCAGTCAGAGAGGGCTAAGCTACATGTGTAGATTGTCTCCAAAGCAGAGATAGGTTTTTTTGTTTGGCTTATTCTCTTATGTTGATTTTTGCTGTGTTTAAAGTGACAGGCAAAATAAAGCCTTGTTTTAATTTCACCGTAAAACAGTCTCCATTGTGTACCTCTGCACATGTCCTCCTACAGTGTCCAATAAAAAAATTGTTATTAAAAAAATGCAGTTATCACTGCTTAGTGCTTAGCCCTCTCTATCTAAACTCGGGGTTACCTTGACCCTATATTGTGTCCCCAGCACACTAGTTTACCATACTATTATGTCAGGATTTTTATCTAATAACCCCAATTTCCAGGAGTGGAAGACAGAAGCTGAAAATATATTCTTTCCGGACTATGTAGCCACTGAAACAACTTCCCCACCAGACATGAGTAATTTGCTTAGAGAACTTGACAAAACATACAAACTCCAACTCAAAACCTGGTGGTAAATTATCAGTTTAGAAAATTATTTAAAATCAGATCTTATACCCAGGGGCCTGAGGGTGAATTTGTCACCGGCACATGACATTACAGATGTTAATTTCACTAGATCATGGGAACTTGTCCTTAGTCAATGTTCTAGAATGCAAATGCAGCTTTTGGTAAATTATCAAAAATGAAAAACTAAATACTGTATCATTAACATTGAACTAGAAACACAACTTAAGGAAGTAGACACATGGAAATCTAATGAGAAGTTTATTGAACTAGAAAAGAGATTACAGAGTAACATTGATAAATTCTCAAGTGAACTAAAGAAACGTAAATGCAAAAAGTTTCAAAGACATTCCAATGATTAAATAGAAGGTCGTGTCTACAGGTATAAATTTACGTCTAAAGGGAACCACTCAGATCAAGGCCAAATATGCAAGGCTCCTCTACTGAATGGGAGGTTTCTGACAGTGATGAGTACAGACAAGGCTCATCACACAGTAGCACCTCAGACCCTAGAACATCTATGGCCCACCACCCCTCTCAGTTTCCTTTTTTAGAGCAATAGAGACCACAGAAAGATCTTGAGGAAAAGGAAAACAAGGAGGGGAAAAAGTGTGGTCACTAAGAAGTGGAGACAACACCGTCTCTAAGAACAAGAGAGGAGGGTATCAGGGATATTATAAATGAATGAGTCACGGATTCCTCTGACTGCCTTCCTCTGACCTCTGCATGTGACCCCCACCACGCTATCTGTTGACTGGCTCTGACCTCTGCTTGTGACCCTGACCACGCTCCCTGCTGTTCCGGCCACTGGGATCCACTCCAGCAAAAGATCAACCCCTGACAGGTGGACACTTACCACCCC
The DNA here is from genome assembly GCF_040206685.1 of Ascaphus truei. Classification (NCBI taxonomy): domain Eukaryota; kingdom Metazoa; phylum Chordata; class Amphibia; order Anura; family Ascaphidae; genus Ascaphus; species Ascaphus truei. The sequence continues at coordinate 267,166,478 of NC_134486.1, read as the reverse complement.
CTGATGTGGAGGCATCCTTACCACCCCACCATATGGAGGTGTCCTTACCACCACTCAAGGCACCACATAGACCCTGTGCACCTGCTCCAACACAGACATCTACCTGCACAACACCTGCACAATTTACCCAGCGAGGACACCCCTCCCAACCCCTGTGTCTACCTGCTATACCCTTGTTTTGGAGAATATCTCAGATAAGGAGGCGATGAGAACCCCAGACCAGAGTACCACAGGAAGACAGCATACTCCGACAGCAACTACAGATGCAGCCACCAGTATCCGATGACCTGCCTGGGAAAATACTGTACTATCTCACAGTAAAGGCTGCAAGATTTCTGTGAGATTCGGCAGTCAGAATAATGGCCCATCGGATTAACACAGCGGGGATCCCTGCAGTCCCATTCAGTTTGAATGGGACCTTCAGGACCTCTACTGTGTTAATCCGATGGGCCATTAATCTTTCTGCAGAAATCTCACAGAAATGTTGCAGTTTACTGGGAGATTGTCCCAGATTTTCCAAGATAAGTCATTGGATAGTGGTGGCTTCATCTGTATACACACACTGGCTTACAGAAGCACCCCAGCTACACCCTGGAAGCTAGGCCACTGGTGACTAGGTGAATGCACATGGTACAGGGTATGGTGCCACAAGGACTATGCACAGCAATAGCGACCGACCATAGTACTACATCGGTAGCATCTCCAACAATAAAGATGGAAGTCAGCAATCAATTTAAAAGTGCGAGCCAGAAAACAAGAAGTTAAAATCCTTTTCAAGTACCTGTCAGGAGGGCAGATACTCAAGTCTGGTCATTCACGTATGCTGGAAGGATTTCCTACTAATTACCTGGAGCTTAATGAATAGCCGTGGCAAGCTGTAGTTCATATGGTAGGCCATTAAATGGGCTGCCTGTTCCTGCTGACTCAAATTAGAACCTGGGGTTTGGAAAAAATCCTTACTGACAACTATTTGTCTGTATAAGAAAGCTGTGTTATGTGTATACCTATGTAGCTGACACATGGGACAGATTTGATTTTGTGAAGTGTATCTTTTGTGTACTTTTATTTTGTTATGCATACAGTACAGTATGCTTAAGTATGCCTCTGGCTATTTAAAAAGGAGAATAAAAGCCTACAGTAAGCTTGAAGACTTTTTGCTCGTTTGTTTTATCAGAGGCCATGACACCCTGACATGTGGTGATAACTTGTTTTTGAACAGATAATAAAAAACAAGAACATGTATTAATTTATTTTTAGGAAACTCACTCAATCATGAGGCCTATAGACTATAAACATGTGCTTAATTGTTAAGATTTAACAGTATGAAGCACACAACAAGCACAAAAGAAAAAGCATACTCCATTTATAAAGCTCACAGAAAATATAAAAAATACAATCTCAAAAACATTCTGAAAAAATATCATTATCTTAGGGCAAAAGCAATTACCCAACAAAACTGTAGAAATGCAATCTTCTGAGGTTAACAAAGTTGATTTCAGCCTCGGGGACCCCAATCTTCCCTAGATACAGGCCCCATTAGGGATTGCCGGTATCACTCTGCTTTGTTAAGAGCCCACGGTCACGTGACCCACAGGATTTTAACATGGGGATACTGGCACCCCATAACGAGGCCTGTATCTCAAGAAGTAGGGGGTCCCCGGAACTGAAATAAATGCGGTTTAGGTCCTGGAGACCCCCTGCTACAATACTGTAGTGTTTAAAAATAAATAAAACCCCCGCGATTGCCTGTTAGAGGCGCGCAGTTAAAGTGACTGATTCAGCCACTTACTATGCATCTCTTACAGACAGGTAGACGCCGGTACACAGCAGGGACCCCTGCTGTGTTAATCCGATGGCCATGAGTCTGCCGCAGCAAATTTTGAAAGGAAGAGATCTCGGGGAGATCTCAAAATCCAATTCGAGAAATGGTCGGATAACGGCCGCTGCATCTGTAGCTTCCTAATACAGTGAGATAACATTTGAATAAACAATTGTTTCATCTCCAGCCAAGAGCTGCTTTTAGACCTATTCCAACAGCTCTTTCTTCTTTCATCCTAACCCTGCCAATGAGTGCCTTTTCATTCAGATCATCTTTGCTACTGCCACTGATCCTGACCTTTATCATACTCCTGCAAATCATCCTATCTAGTGTGTGGGAGTGCTGTCTTGGATTCTTGACCTTCTTTCCTTTTCCTGTTTCATGTGATAAAGTATTATCAATTATTTTTACAAATATCCTTTTTTTTCTAACATATATAACTGCCTAATGAATATTAAAGTTGCAAACACCCTAGTGATCTACATCATGGTCTATAAATCTTGCAAATTACTATGCAGCCTAGTCCTGCTACACTTTCTAATCTGTTTACACTTAGAGGCACAGGAATGTTCTGGGATACACAGGTCTGACAAAGATAAATACAGGACTGCTACAGTACATGCATTGAGCAAGGACAAAGAGAGGACATTTCTCTGCTGGGTAAGTGTCTGAAGCTCCCTTAGGTTGCTACAATCTACATTTAATGATGTGTTGAGATTTGATTCTTTGAAGTTCCTGATTTAGGGAGTAAAAGTCAAAGATAACCTTTTACCTGACCCTGCATTTGTTGTTAAAGGAAGCAAGGAAGATGAAAAGCTTTCTTAAGATTCCTAGGTAAATTATTGCAGTTTCAAGTTGGTATTAATTCTTTCCGTCATTTTATATTTTAAATTCAAAGTACTTCTTCAACAGCACTGATTAGAATAATAATTAGTGTGATGTTGTGGAAGACTGTTAACAGAGCCTTGATTTAGACAACTCTGATCTTGTGCATGAGTTTTATGATTATGCTGCCCATGCTGTCAATGTCTTATTATTGTAACACTCTATCTTTCCAGCTGTAGCTTTACAAAAGATTTGGATGGTTTCCAAACAGTGGAAGCTTCTAATGGAGTTAAGATTGTTTCCTATACATGCTAAAATACATAAAAGGGAAAATAAGAGACAGAAGGTGCAAATATTGTTTTATTTTATCAGGCACTGGCTCCTATGCTTTTAAAAATGTTCTGAAATGTTACTATTTTACACTTGTCAACACATAATAATTACATGTAAGCATTCTATTTTAAACTAGATTATATTCTTTGTGTAACTTTGTGTTGGTTAATTTTTTTAGAGAGCTCTAAAAATGTATTTGAAACTAAATAATCAAATACATACTCTATTTAGGAAAATGTACCATACTGCAAAATTGGGGGGAAATTGGACCAAAAAGCAACATTGGATCTATCAAAGAATCAACAAATCTGGTACACATTTTATTGAGTGGTTTTGCCCCCTTTTTTTTTTTTTGGAATGATTAAAGAAGTAAATATGAACAGTTCTGCACAATGTTTTGGGGGGGACATCTCCTTCATCATGTGGACGTGAATCACTCTTAATTACACTTATCCAGACTCTATTGCAGATGATAGCACCCAAATTGCCCTAAAGGAAAAACTAATCTTCCCCTACACTGCTTCTGTCCACTAAGCCAGCATTGACAAGGTTAAAATAGTCAGGATAAACTGATTCAACTTAAAAGACCTGGAACTCATCTGTTTGCTATGCAGCTGATATCTTTTTACCCCAAACTCTCTTAAAGATGATACCACCAGAGTTACCCCATTGGCAGCAGCGGAATGGCAGCCAGAGGGTTTCAGCTGTTTGCTGTTATTTGCTGATGTTACAGCTACTCTGTACAATCCAAGTCTCATCAACTTTCTTCTGTACCCTATGTTTCCACTTACCCTTCATTATAGATTGTAAGCTCCCTCGGGCAGGACCCTCCTAACCTACTGTTACTATGTATATTAATGTTTATCTTATTGTTTTTTTGGCTTCCAGCCCTAATGCCCCAAATGTGTTGGCTCGTTATAAATAAACATATCGTTATAAATAAACTATAATAATAATAATAATAATCACACAAGTGAACCCTAAACCTGTTTCAGCTAGGAGACCTATTTAATGTAACAAAAAACTGTTGAAGATAAAAAAAAATAGACTGGGACATGTTTTAAATTCTATAAGCTGAAAAACTAGTGCAGCCGGGTCCCCCAGGTTACCCTCACCTCCGCTGCACTGGGTGAGTCACGGAAGGTTGCAGATCGTGAAGGGAGCGCTCCAGTGCATGGGAGGCTCCGCGGCGGCCCGGGCGCCCAGGGCATCGCGATTTTAGTACTCGCACATGCGCGGTGAGTCCTGTAGGCGACGGCACTGGGAGAGCGTTTGTGCATGTGCAGGGAGTGGCTGCGGTAGCGCGCGAAGCCCAGACCAATAGGAGAAGGGCTAGAGCGGGGAACTACATGTCCCATGAGCATCCACAAGATCAGGTGAGGTCAGAGAGCCAATAGGAGGACAGGTACGCTACAGGAAGAGGATAGTAGGTTGCGCATGGGAGCACATTGCTCAGTCCAGACCAGGAAGGGGAAGAAGTAGGAGCTCGGGTTGTAGAGAGGCAAGTAGCCTCTACACTAGGCCAGAACCTTTCCCCTAGGCCCCAGTTAGGCCCTGAGTCACAGACAGTTTGTGGTTACTACAGGAACAGGCCCTAGAATAGGAACCTGCCCCATTATTGTGTTAGTACAGAAACACAGCGGTCGCTGCAGAGTTGTATCCGAGGTTTGGGACCAAACCTCCTCAGAGTCATTATTATCCACCCAGGTGGGATCGCCCGGAGGATCATCGCGGAAGGCCCCATGTCTGCGGATCCTTTGCGAAGATTGTTTGTGGGTCTGAGTGCAGGAGCGCTCGGCAGGTAATATCTACTAAGTGCACCAACTGTAACATTTGTAATTCTAGTGGCTGCGCAGTCACCACACACATACTTGGGGGTTTGAGGTGTGGGACATTGGACACGGTGGAGGGTTGCGTCCTGTGAGGCACGTTGGCTAGTTGTGTCTCCTCAGGGAAGAATACTGACATGTTATGCATATAAGGTTATGGTTACCGTTAGTAAAGATGCTAGTTCTTTTACATACCGTGTGTATATTATTGTGTTGGTGTCCTGCGAGGAAAACCTTCTGCTCTGCTGGGAGCCATCGCATCTGGTAAGAGACAATACGTATATATATTTTGCCCCAGGCTCTCCGTGGCAGAGGCTCAGGCCTTGCGAGCCAACAGGTTATACAGCATTGGTAGTCATCCTGTATTCTAGGGGAAACAGAGCTACACTAGGGCAAGAGTGAAGAAGAAAAAAAACCTAGCAGCTTCCATACATGGGCTTCCTATTCTTTTGTCAATCTGGTGCTGTTTTTGCCCTTATTTTTGGAGCTGTGGGGCTTTGGTACGTATTTGTATTGTATGTATTGTATGTCTTTATTTATATAGCGCCATTAGTGTACATAGCGCTTCACAGTAGTAATACATGTGGTAATCAAATAAATAACAGATAATATAAATAACAGATCATGGGAATAAGTGCTTTAGACATAAAAGTAACATTTCGGAAGAGGAGTCCCTGCCCCGAGGAGCTTACAGTCTAATTGGTAGGTAGCGAGAACGTACAGAGACAGTAGGAGGGAGTTCTGGTAAGTGCGTCTGCAGGGGGCCAAGCATTATGTATCGTGTTTAGAATATCCACAGTGCTATTCATATGCTTCTTTAAGCAAGTGTGTCTTAAGGTGGGTCTTAAAGGTGGATAGAGAGGGTGCTAGTCGGGTACTGAGGGGAAGGGCATTCCAGAGGTGTGGGGCAGTCAGTGAAAAAGGTTTAAGGCGGGAGAGGGCTTTAGATACAAAGGGGGTAGAAAGAAGACATCCTTGAGAAGAACGCAAGAGTCTGGATGGTGCATACCGAGAAATTAGGGATGAGATGTAAGGAGGGGCAGAAGAATGTAAAGCTTTAAAAGTGAGGAGAAGAATGGAATGTGAGATGCGGGATTTGATCGGAAGCCAGGAGAGGGATTTCATGAGGGGAGATGCTGAGACAGATCTAGGAAAGAGTAGAGTGATTCTGGCAGCAGCATTTAGGATAGATTGTAGGGGAGACAGGTGAGAGGCAGGAAGGCCGGACAGCAGGAGGTTACAGTAATCAAGACGGGAGAGAATGAGGGCCTGAGTCAGAGTTTTAGCCGTCGAACAACAGAGGAAAGGGCGTATCTTAGTTATATTGCGGAGGAAAAAGCGACATGTATTTCCATGTATTTCCATACTGTAGATGTCTAAAAAGTCCCTACACCCAAAACTTAAAAAAGGGTGAGTGCCAAAGGGACTGCAGATAAAGAGTTCCCCAGCCCCTACGCACAATGCGATCCCATCACTGATCTTTGGAACGATCATGTGATTGTGGCATTACTGATTACAGGAACGGAAGAGGAGGAGTCCTATTCTGTTCCCCTGCCTGCGATAACATTGCCCCTGGAGTTCTAGATCTCATACGTTATGGGGCACTCAAAGGATTACTGATCAATGTGGCTGATATGGGAGAGCTAACTAGAGTACATTTCTCTTCTATCTCATACTAAAAGTAAATAAGTTTTCTTTTTAAATTGTTTCCCATATTGGGGGTGGGGGAGGGGAACTTTTCTTGCATTTCTTTGCAGTCAATTTGAAATGTACATACATTGGAAATAAACTCTCTCTCTGCCCTATTTCAGAGTTTCAATGGTGTGCAAATGTAAAAAAAATTGATTCTCTAACTAAATTCGACTATTAGGACTTGTCAGCATTTATGCAAAAGTTCAAAAAATGTAACATTTTCACTTGTCGCAGAATATCACGTTTGGTAAAAAAAAATTGCAATCTTGTTTCGATTGCATGGTTTTTGAACTAAGAATATATAATCTTGTGGGGGTTTTGTGACTTAAATTGTTTTGTTTTGGGTTAAAACTTCCTATTGCTTTCTAGTTAGAAAATCGTCATTAAAGATCTATTCAGCACTTACAGTATAAATAAATGGATTAGTGCCAATAAGCAACATCTTATGCTAACATACATACTGTGTTCAATTTCCTTTTTTTTTATAAGAGGTGTTCCAAATTCTTGCTGAAGTTCGCAAACCATGCTAAATAAAGGTCAATGTATTAAAGGTCAATGTATTAAAGGTCAAAGGTCCAAGTATTAAAGGTCAATGGGCAGCCTGCTCACATAATCATAAATTCAGGCCGCAGACCTTTTCTACGGTATATTGCTATTTTCACAAAATTCTGACAAAAGTTAAGAAATTGGCAAAAATGTTGACCAATCTTACCTTTGGCAAAGTGTTCCCCAAAACTTGGAATTTAAAGAAAATATGAAAAAGTTTTAAGAAGAATATTTGAAAACCATGAACAGATGTGATAAAAAAAAAAAAGACTGTTGCTACAGCCTTATGTTTTTGCAGTCTAGGAAGGTGCAAGAGGAGTTTTACTAGAATGAACACAAAAAAGAAGAAAATGTATCCTCCTTTGCTGCACTCATACCTGTTAATATGATAATGATAATTAAAACTCAATTTTTATTAATATTTAAATATAAAATAATTATTTTTATAGCATAGAAATTTGTGACAAAATATCAAAAAAATAATGATGTGCACATCCAGAAAAACAGCTAATCACAATCCACACAATCCAGCTATTTACAATGGAGGAAGAACAGTACGCTTTAATAATAATAATAATAAGTTCTTGTATAGCACTGTTAGTTTTACATAGCGCTTTACAGAGACATTTTGCAGGCACTGGTCTCTGCCCTGTGGAACTTACAATCTATGTTTTTGGTGCCTGAAACACAGGGAGAAAAGGTGGCTTGCCCAAGGTCACAAGGAGCTGACACTGGGAAGTTAACCAGGTTCCCCTGCTTCAAACTCAGTGCCAGTCAGTGGGGCCGATTCACTAAGCTCCGTTATGTAATTTTTCAAATTGTACAAATAAATGGGTGAAGGGTGGGTATCGGGTCAGGGTGGCTTAACCCCTTAATGACTGTAGCGGTTAATAACCGTTAAGGTCATTAAGGGGTTAGGGGACATTAGTTTGGCTCTTTTTCTTATTGTGTATATTTTTCAGCACCCCAGTGTATGGACGGGGAGGAAGATGCGAGTGGCCTTCATCGTGGGCGCCGGACAAGGGTGAATACAAAATGTATTTAATGTTTTTATTGATTAATGTATATTTAATGGGCAAATGCATTATTATCCATATGTGGATAGTAGTAAGTTTGCCCATTAATGTAGTGTATGTGTTAGGGGACGGGGGTATTTTTTTAGAGTATTGTTTAATTTTTGGGGGCACACCATTGGACCTCCAGACACCCCCGCGGGGACACCCGGACACACCCGCGGGCCTGTTGTATGGATGGTGTGCCAGAAAATAGGTAAACAAAGAATTTTTTTCCAAAGCCAGCTCCTTTTGCGCCTGCCTTTAACTGGCGCGTTTGTTTGGCGCATTTTTTTAAGGCCGATTCACTTAGCGCTGCTTAGTGAATCTGTAGTACTGGCAAAAATCAGCGCAATAGTCTGATTATGCGCATTTTGCGCCGAGGGCTAAAAAAAGCCCTTTTAAGACCGATAAAGTGCAGTTATCACTGCTTAGTGAATCTCACTGCAGCCTTATCGGGCTTAAAGGGTACTTTGTGCTCTTAAAGCCACTTAACGGAGCTTAGTGAATCGGCCCCAGTGTCTTTACTCACTGAGCAACAACAATTTCATATTAGAGAGAGAAGGTTATTAGCATTGCATTTCTACACTTCGCTACCTTACCCTAATCTGAAGTCCCAGCTATTGGGGTGATAAAATAAAAATACACCTTAGGGTTGTTGTAATATAATAATGTAACTGTCACGGTAACTTATGACAAGATATAACGAACTCCAAATATCTGGGTTGAACTGAACGAGGCTTAGATATAATAAAATATATTTATTCCTTAAAAAAGGTGAACACAGCAATATAGTACAATTAACAGACAAGAAGGTAACACTTACTTAGGTTTGGGGGATGGAGAAGTATCAGCTAGCAATTCTCCAGCAATCCGGTGACATTCCAGGTGGGATCAGAAGCACAACTAAAAACTGTAGGGTTGACGCAGTTTATATACCTGTGTAACACTATTCTTAACATTGAATACAGACTATTGGTGAACAATTATCTGTATCCAATCCCTAACTTGGAGACACAGATTAACCCATGCCCCCCAGCTAATTAGCCCATGTGTACTGGGACTCTATGGGTAGCCTCATAATTAAATCAGGGGCGACGACCAGTTTACCAAATGAAGAATCTGCATTGTTTGTAGGTGTAGACATAACACTTACAAACCACTCCAGTTTGATGATTCTCCACCCTCAGGTAACAATTAGAGTGGCAGAGTCTGTTTTCATTAGTACTTGGTCGGTTGATTAGTACTTAGTGTAAACAATCAGGCAGTTAACTTTTGATCACAGTGCTTAGGCTCAATCAGCCGACTGCCCTTCATGACCTATTAGCATAGCAGAGGGAGTCTGCATTTTCAGGACAGATCCAAAATACCATACATATACACTTTAATATCTACACATATTAATAAGTTCCATTCTGGTGGGCTCAGTGGGTCGAAACTTGCCAGTTTGTAATGCCTACAGTGACTCCACATATTGGCCAAATATCAACTCTCTGCGACCTCCAGAACTGGAGATACAGAAATGCACTTTAAAACATTAAAATACAGGATTATAATGAAACATGGGAACAGGGGAACCTACAGTTTCTTGACATGACAAGGTGTAAGCCACATTCCTGGACCGCCGTCCAGTTAACCCCTTACCTCCCTGGTGAGGTCAGGGAGTAGCCATATGGGGTGTAACCCCTTTAATACTGGGTCAACCCCCTCTCCCTCTACATTAACCTCTCCAGTAGCACTTAATTAGTGACACAATGTCAATCTCTATAAATATCTTGATAGCCAGCAACTGATACTGTACATATCTCAGTATAAGTCTTAATTGGTAGTATTCTTGTCGGAAACGTAATGGTTATACTTTAATCTCATCGTCATAGTCAACAATAGTGAGCACTGTACAGTATAAAAATGGGGTTACAACATTCATATAATTAACAAGTATCAAGAATGGTGGAATTAAATCTCTGTTTTTTCTTCGATAGTTTTACTCATTACCTGAAGTAGGTATTTGCAACATCAATATATAAACCAACTACAGATGCCGCGGCCGTTATTCAAACATATCACAGAGCCGTTTTCGTGTGCGCTGCTGTACTCCAAGCGGCAAATCATGGGGTTGCTTTTTTAAATTTCATGGATCCCGATTTCTTCGGGTGCAATTCTTCGCGCTTCCATGGCAGAAATGAATTAATTGTAATGTGTACAGTACTGTGTCAATTTGCAGGTGTTTAAAAACCAGAACACTAAAGCCATTTTCTGCACTAGATAAAAACGAGTCGACACGCTGTCATGATGCGCCATGACATGGGTATTCCAAGGTATACAACGCGTGATATGTTTGAATAATGGCAGCTGCATCTATAAATATAGTAGTAGTAGACACTTTTGTTACTGTGCCTGACTATTCAATTGTAGCAGAACTTCTGCACTTCCTAGGGTGAGCTTCAATCAATCTCAGAATGCTCTCTGATAGAGTTACTCTTGTCACTTACTGTGGGTATTTGCAACATCAATATGTTAATATCCGTAACGCTAAGAGGCGCTTCTTCTGAGAGATGTGCAAGACTTCTGCATTAGGTTGGGAACCATGCATAATTTCTCCTTTTTTATTTGCATGATTCACCATGCATTAAGTCAATGTGCAGTGCAATTATGTTTAATATCTTAATTTTCTAAATTCTTTAAAATAGCTAGGAAAATAAATTCAAACCACGCTCTTGCTTCCTAGCAGGATCTTGAAATAGGTCAACTCTTCCCTCTTGTTGCAGAAATGGAGGGAGGAAAAACGGAGCACTAAATCCTGTGCTGAATGCAGTAATAAAACCAACAGGGGTATGTTCCCAAAAATAGGCTATTTAATGGATCAGAAAAAGATTACAAAGTACACCAACGCGTTTCGGACCTCTACAGTCCTTTATCAAGGTGAATACAACCGTTACATACCATGTGCAATTTATACTAATCACTAGATCGCATGGGCCAGTTGCCGCGACTTCCGGTACGTCACGTGGTACCGGAGCGAAACCCATGACCCGTGACGTAACCCCGCAGGCCTAGCCACCATAATGCATGATCAATAACCAGGTGCGACATCACTGCGCACAGGGGTCAGAGACGCGAGGTCTGCGTGTCAAGCTGAACACACCCACAGGCAATGCATCCTGGTCCCTGGTAAACATAACGCATGACGTCACTCCGTCGATCGACATATGACCCACAGGCTCAAAATGCATTATTTTGCTAAGCAACCAGACCCCTTGCTATCCGTGATGGTTAAAACATAAAACAAAAAAAAACTTTTTTGAAAAAACACAAAAGCACTCTCAATAGTAGAAAGCATGGACATATTAAAACCATAAATGAATACAATTTTTTTTTTAAAAACAATAATGAGAAAAACCACCTGAAATATAAAACATCCATAGATCCTCTTTGTAAGTTGTATAATATTGTAAGGGTATTAATGGAACATTACATACACAAAAAGATAACAAGTTGAATTTTTTTCACATGTAGTATAATATTATGTAAATTGGTTCCAAACACATAGAGAGTAGTGGACAGAGACCGTGATATAATATTTTGTTAATTATATAAATATATCCAAACTAGACATATTCCATGTTAGTTTGCCCATTTTTGACAATATATATAAAAACTTCTTACCGTATTGTCATATACAGTATGGAGCAATACCTAGTGAATATTAAACACAATCAGATATCAACAAGAATTTTGCACATAATCAAGTATCAAATAGAAGAAACCCAATGTCCCAGTCTGAATTAAGACCATGGGGCATGCGGGTTTGAAAAGTAAATATCCAATATAGTTCTCTTCTATTAAGGATACTTAATCTGTTGCCCCCACGAATGGGACTGGGTACATGTTCAATGCCCAAGAAAGACATATGTTTTGAATCACCCATATTGCAATGACTAAAATGTTGGAATACAGGATGGTTCGTATCTTTTTTAATAATCAGCCTTAAGTGTTCGAGTATACGTACTTTTAGATGTCTAATGGTTCTCCCTACGTATTATTTCCCACAACCGCAACTTAACAAGTACACCACATGGGTAGTGTCACAATTGATAAATGAATTTATATAAAACTTCTTTCCAGTTTTATGTGAGAAGAATTCTTTATTGCTATCCATATGTCTGCAAACTTTGCATTTTGAGCATGTATAACAACCTTTGGGAAATTTGTTTACAGAAGCCATTTTAGATGAAAATAAACTACTAGATACATGGTTAGCAATTGTTTTTGCTCTACTGAAGACTATTTTTGGTCCCTACTCATATATAGAATGTAAAATGGGATCCGCGGCCAACACCCCCAATGTTTCCTAATTATTTCTCCAATTTTTTTAGATTGATTATTATGTTGGGTAACAAAGTATGTGGAGTGAGAATGCGGTTTAGTTTTTTTATTATTATTTAACCTGCCCAATAGGACGATCTATCCAATTTCATCACTTCCTTGAAGGTTCTGTTGAGATCATTTTTTTTAAATAACCTCTGGTTTCAAATCGCTCTATCAGATCTTTTGATTGCTTAACAAATTCTTCTTCATTTGTACAAATCCTTCTCAACCTAATGAGTTGGCTTTTTGGTATTCCTTTAATCAAGGATTTGGGGTGGCAGCTGTCAGCTCGCAAAAATGTGTTTCGTGAATTTTCTTTGCGATACACCGTCGTGATAATGTTCTTATGTATATCCACAGAAAGTATTAAATCTAAAAAGTGAATGTGATGGAAATCATGACTTGTGGTAAATTTTAAATTAAATTCATTATTATTTAAATAATCAGTGAACAAAATTAAAGAGTGTATATCCCCGTGCCAAATAAAAATAAGGTCGTCAATATAACGCCTATAAAAAGTGATAAAGTGTCTATAAGGGTTCTTATCTCCAAACACGTGGACCGATTCCCACCAACCTAAGAATAGGTTTGCGTAGGATGGGGCAAAACTAGTGCCCATCGCGGTAGCACGCGTTTGGAGATAAAAATCACCATCAAACATAAAATAATTATGTGTTAACAAAAATCAAATGGCATTTAAAATGAAAGTGCTCTGTGCAGGTGAAAGATCTGATTGTTGTAAATAAAACCTGACAGCTACCAACCCATGCTCGTGTAATATGATTGTGTACAATGATGTAATATCAAGACTTAACCATACGTAATTTGTTTCCCATCTGATGGAGTCAAGTTGAACCATGAGGTCGCCACTGTCTTTAATATATGATGGCAGTGACTGCACAATGGACTGCAGAAAATGATCCACATATTTTGATACACCATCTCCCAAAGATCCAATACTAGAGACTAAAGGTCTCCCTGGTGGGGAGATCAACGTCTTATGGATCTTTGGGAGATGGTGAAAAATGGGAATGATCGGGTAGGGACAAAACAAAAACTGAAGCTCTCTTTCATCAATGGCGCCTAAAATTGATCCATCCTCCAAAGGGTTCTCAATTCTTTGATGTAGATAGCAGTGGGGTCACCTCTCAGTAAAACATAAGAGGAATTATCAATTGTCTGTGTACCTCCACGGAGTTCACACAGTGCTATTGATACACAAACAATTGATAGAACAAGCTCCAGCTCTCCCACAAGCAGCTAGAGACATTTCCTCCTTGCTCGAGTGAGATTTATGCTGGAGGACCGGCAATCATGGTGGGCTACTATACACGGGTCCTGCGAGAAGCCGCAACCCGGAAGTGACAACAACGTGGTGCTGAGCAAGCCAGCCCCAGCGCACGGGACTGATCTGTAAGCCTCAGCACCTACCCCCTGCGCCTAGGAACCCATCTGGACTGTTACCTATGCACTGCTCTACTGGACTTATATATTCTTATATGTAAGTTTTTTCTTGTTATTTTATTTCATTGTTTTATATAAATCTTGACCCTTGGTTTACTAAGTTTGCTTTTTCGATCGTTTGAAACATGGCAAATTTTTTTGCAGGAAATAGAATTTGTGAACGTGGGGGGGGGGGCAGAAATGCTAACAATTTCGCAAATCTACACATTAACATATCTCTAATTTTGATCATCATTTTCTTAATAATAATGGAGTAAAATAGGCACATCTAAACTTTCCTTTTAATCTGTACTGATATATTTTTTGAAACTCTCATTTCAATCTATACTGATAAATTGTATTAAACACGAAATTGATTGAGCAGAAGGATGGGCAGGTTCAAAGGTTCCAAATCTGTACTTTTGCCAATGTTGGCCAAGGTCATTTGTAAAAAAACATGAACTAATACAAAAATGTTAGGATTGTCAAGGTTTTAAAATCTGGACAAACTTTTGGGTGCAGGAATTAAAACTTGTAAACTTAAGCACAAAGTTTGAAATTTAAAAAACATTTTCCAATATTTTGAAAACATTTTCCTGTATATTTACATTTTTTTTCTTGCCATACCTTACAAATCCAAAACCAGAAAAAAATGAGTTATTGCAAAACAAGAACAAAAACACAATTTTTTTAAGAACCAAAACAAAAACGCAAGGGAATGTGCTCACCCTTAATTAGCAGTTTTCTTCTATACATTTGTCTTTAAACACACTCTACACTAAATGCACTTGACCTCCATGACCTTAACTTTTAATGTATATAATGTTCTTTTATTCCTTTTGGTTCTGTAAATCTCCAGATACCACTTTGATCTTCAGCTACTTGAGAAATGGTTCCTTTGCTTAATGTTATCATATACACTATTTGCTATTAGTATCCCAAATGTTTGTAATATTTTTTTCCCACTTGTATTATATAGAGTTGTGTACACTGTATGTGCTATATAAATATAATAATATATACATACAAACTAAAAATTTGCTCGTATTTTTTTTCTCTAAACGTTCTGCTTTATTTAGAACATTGTTATGGTGTATAATATTTTTTCTATATTTTTTATCCTATGTGATGCAGCATTGGGAAGGGCTTGGGTACAGATTGGGGATAACTCAATGCAACATCATCTGAAGTGCAATCAATGCGATGTTTAATAGAGGTGCAGTCAGTAATCCTCTATGTCCGCATCTTCCTCCAGACATAGGGAGAAGTTACTCTGGAGTCGAACTGAGATGGCAGGAAGACATCTATTAACTACTGAAGAAAATGCAGCACTCTTCGATCAGCACTCTAGAGCACTACCTCTCATACATTGTTTAATTTTCCCATCTTGATCTGTACTCTTATCCTAACTTCACTGGCAGTGCCTAGCCCTATCCCATTTCTCATCACTCTACTAACACTGCTACCACTGCCATGCCTCCTCTACATTTTATATTTGCTCTAACCTCACTTCTTTCCAAAATACAATTTTCTCTCTACCATCCTCATTATTAGTGATGGGCCAAAATTGTTTGCTACTTTGGATCCGCCTCAGATTTGCCGTTTCTGCAGATTTCTGTGGATCAGTCTCAAAAAGGGCAATCGGCCATTTCTGATTTTTTTTTCTTTCACTGATAATCCGTGCAATCGATGAATAATTCTAGCCATAAACACATAATCTTTCATCAGAAGATGAGGAGGAGCCTAGGAGGAGCATAAATCGAGATGCAGCCTCAAGCTGAAGCAATTTGTTGCAGGGTTTAGCAGTGGATGATTTGGCTGTGTGCTGCTGCTGTACTATTATAGCTTGAAAATAAAAAAAAATATTGAATTAATAAAAGTTTTTGCATTATTAACCTGCTGTGATTGAATGGACTTTCAGTGAAGTGGACTCTGGGCTCTGGAACTCATGCTGCATACAGTATGTTACTGTGATTGTAGTATATTAACTAGAACAGCAGTTATTATTAGTATTGATATTACTGTGAACAACAATCCCAAGAATTATTACTGTCCTTCCAGAACTATTTAATTGTAACACTGACAATTTTTGACAAGGAGAGTAAAAGATAGTATATCCAGTGCTGTACTGCAGCTTTAATTTCTATCATAATTCTCTAACTGTACACTAATTGCGGACAATGAGCAGCATTGCTTTAACACAGATATACTAATAAAAAATGACTCTAGGGTAAAAAAGTATACCATGTTATTTATGTAAGAAAAATGGGACCTAGCTGAACCATTAAACAATAACCAGACAGACATTAATAAATAACCAGATGTTATGACTTGACTTGCAGTAAAGTGTGCTCTGCCTCTGGCCTTCCTTATGCACATGTTAATGTGATTGTGGTATATTAAATGTAATATATGGCAAAATGTATTATAAGTATTGATATTACTGTGATCAATAATCCCAAGAATAATTATTAACCTTCCAGAACAGTTTAATTATACTGTAACTGACATTTTTTAGCTCTATATACAGTATATAACAAACGTGAAGTGAAATAATTACATCAACATTTCTAATAGTAGAAATGCCAGTTATAGTCTTTTGAATAAATATTTGTAAAGTATACATACATTAGAGGCTAGGGAAGAAGAGGTGGACATAGTTTGGTGGATTTTGTTGTGGTGTTT
This sequence comes from Ascaphus truei, assembly GCF_040206685.1. Classification (NCBI taxonomy): domain Eukaryota; kingdom Metazoa; phylum Chordata; class Amphibia; order Anura; family Ascaphidae; genus Ascaphus; species Ascaphus truei. The sequence goes on along the minus strand of NC_134486.1, from coordinate 267,149,886 downwards.
GTGGTGGCTGCATTGGTGCCTGCATTGGTGCTGGTGGTGATGAATCTGATCAAGTTAAATCAGTTAAAAGTGGTTCTGCGGGCACTGGTGATGATCTAGCTATATCTTGTTCTCAAAGTCATCATCATAACAGATGGAGAAAGTATAAGTAGAAGGAAAATCACTGTCAATTAATCATAAAATTGGGGTTGTTCCAAGCACTCTAATAGAAAAAATGATGAATCAACACTGGAGTATGCCAAAAAAATATATTGTATTTGTAACAAATCTATGTAATATATACAATCACGGGTGCTACACAAATACTAAATTTAGGGATCTATGTGTACAACAATTTCCAAATTGGTATGATGGGGAGGGAGGGAAATGGGTTAGAGAAGGGGAAACAGGGGTAAAAAATTATAGCTAAGGGGAATGAAAAGGGGTAAGCCGGGTATCCTTTTTAGCACCTCTACTTTATGAGTTCCCTTTACCCGCCACCACCACCACCACACAAAGTGTCAGGCAACCTTAGATAGCCAGCAAAAGATAAAGGGGGGTTGCAGCAAACAGGCTAGACAGTGTAATGTCACAGGTGGAGCTGGAGACAATAGGTCACCAGCATAAGTAGACACCACACTCACCCCAACACAATCTCTATTGTCTCATGGTTGCATTGCATTTGACCATGTCAATTTAGATGATTTGGTGTTACCGGTATAATGATAATCAACAGCAGTGATGATGTTGATTAGGATTATGGTAATCATGTTGATGACTTGGGGATGACTAGAGGTGTTCTCCTTCACAGCATAAGTTTGCAAAGCTGGCATGATGATATGAGTGCTAATAAACTTAGTACTAGTAGTGCCTGATATGCAGCACACGATGCAAGAGAAGCAACCCAGAATTTGGGAATAAAGAGAGAGGGCAAATTATTTGGTGGATTTGGATCCGTTGCGCATCGGCCGGTTCCTTTGGTACGCAGATTTAAGCAGATCAGTCAGTTTCAAATTTGCAAGCCATGTTGGACCATCCTAATCAGATCCTATTTCTCCAACAAGATGCTTCCCGAACTGTACTGCAAAGTTGTTGCATCGGTGGTTGAGGCTCTAGTACAGTCCAAGGGAAGTAAGGTACATATCACCACTGACATGGTCATGGAGGCTGTGACTAAAAGACTCATATTGCCCAATTGGTGTGTTTTACTATTGCCAACCCACAAAATGGGGTGAAAATAATAAAGAGTTAACCTCTGCTACAGCAAAACTTTCTGTAGACATGTCACTGTATGTATGCAGAGTTTTGAAGAAAAGGCACACAGCTTCTGATGTGTTGGCAAAAATACAGAATGTCATAAACCAATGGCTAACTGCCAGTGCTCTTGAGGTTGGGTTTGTGGTGAGGGATAACAGTTCCAAATTCTCTGCAGCACTGAAATAAGGCAACATGACACACATTCATTGTTTTACCCACATACAGATGTAGCTAGATATATTGTCGAGTATTTCGTCAGGAAACCATAGTTCAAAAATTAATACAAAAAGGGAGCCCTGAGCTACTTCAATATGACAAAAACACACAGTGAAATACATACATATATATATAAAGCAGAAAATAGCCGTGTTAGTTCAGTTGCGATAGTGCAGAATCCCCAATGTAGCAACCTTGGTCACATTTGTTGCACTGAATCATATACACTATATTCCTGGATGTGCAGCTGTATGATCCTTTAACATTGAGTCTTCCATGCTTGTTACTGGCTGTGGGATATTGGCATATATGTTGGAGAAACCAGCAAAAAACAACAAGGCAGAATGAATATGCACAGACACTCCATACTCTATCACGAAGAAGGAAGCTACTGCTCACCTGTGGGACATCATTTCTCACAGCCAGATCATTCCATAAATGATTTAACAATCAAAATCCTCAATGGAATGTTTAAACGCACCCAAGAACGGAAAACATTTGAACTCAGCATGATAAGACTCTTTGACACCAAAACCAAAGGACTTAATGCAGACAAGGGTTTTCTCAAACCCTATAAAAATTGTTTGTAATTATCCTGCTTGCCTCTACTCTTATCCACGCGTTCTCTGCCCCGTTCCCCCACAGTATCCCTCCCCCTCCCCCTCCACACCTTTCCTTGTCACCCTCCCCTGGCTTCAAACACTTATAACACCCTACCTTATCTACAGTACATCTTTTTTTTTTGTTTTTTTTCTCTACACTGTTTTAGCCATAGATTCCAGTGTATATCAGTTTTGCTGACCTGAAGAAGAGAGGAGAACTCTCGAAAGCTTGTCCTACTGTATGACATAAATTGTTAGTCCAATAAAAAAGGTATCACCTAATACTGAAGAACTCATTTATTCTGCACTATATATATATATATATATATATATATATAATATATATTGAAAAGTGTCATTTAGTTTAACCCTTTGGCCAAAGCATTATAAGCCTGTGAGCCACGTCAAGGCATGACGATAATATCGCAGGTCCTAACACTAACTGATTAAAAAGCTTATTTACCTGTATAATTACAAGAAGAATGATCTGCATTGGATCTGTCACAAACAGCTGCATGAAAAGACCTGTACATATGGAAAGTGGGGAGGGGCGAGCTTAAAACCTGGGGAGGAGGGACCACTAACCTCCAAAACAGCTGAGCAGCTAGACAAAGTTAATAAACACACAGATACCCAGTAAGCTCATATAAACCCCCATAATTACCATTATATATATATATATATATATATATATATATATATATATATATATATATATATATTGTGACAGAGTCACTGACTCAGTAGGCTGTGACAGTGAATGGAGAGATGCTGCAGCCAGATCACTGAGTGTTAATCTCCTCAGACAGAGAAAGCACAGCTGAAGACTGATTAAACAGGGGCTGAACTCATGAGTGAAACAAGTGCTTTAAAAGGCAGGAAGTTGCTCACACAAGGTGAGCTTGTTTTTCCACAGGAAGGTGGAGAGAACTCTCCCGGCTAGGAAGCCGTAGCACCTGCTGCTGCTCTGGTTCCCCAGTCCTGCGAGGAGCTTTGCTGCTGGGACCAGCTGGGACCCCAACCCAGGATAAAGATACAGATTGCTGCGAGGCTGGACACAGCCTGCTCCCCGGAACCGTGTTCCTGTTTGCTGTTTGGAGCTGCAACAGATAAGACTTTATTATTACACTTATTGGTTATACTTTGTGTTGCATATGTTTTGGGCATGACCAGATTAGCTGGCTGTCTTGTTAGTAAGGGCTCAAGAAGTGAGTTAGTTTCCCTAAAGGGAACAGGCTTTAATTTTCAAGAAAGTAGTTTCTTTAAGGGACAGTTCACCCGTACTTTATTTTGGTTGTGGCTAATAAACCACTATAGTTGAACGTTTCCCACCGTGTCTAGCGTCTTACTGACCCCGCCGCGAGGCCGTTCTGCCACAGGTGGTGTCAGGAGTGGGATGCTACGCCACTGGGGGTCAGTAGATGAAGATGTGTTGAGACACTGAACTCAAGCGGAAAATAAAATGATTTTTTTGCTGAAGCATGGAAGTTATAGCTAGCAAGCGCTGAGTGTAAATTTTGCCCCGTCGGGTATGAAAGGATTGCTGTGTAAAGCTAATGCCTTTTGCTGAAGTGAGTGAATTTGCAGCTAGCAAGTGCTATGAGGTAAAGTTTGACCTGTCTGGTAAAAAAAGAAAGTGAAAATGGATTTTTGCAAAGAAGTTGCCCTAAGAAGAACCCAGAAGGTTCAAATATTGTAAAGCCAGAACAACTTACGTGTGTTGTGCAAAGTCTGCCTCGTCGGGTGTGAAAGAAAAAAAAACGGGGTTTTAAAATGGCCGCCGTCAAGTGTCAGTTTTGCAATGTACATAACCATACAAAACAGTGTCCCTTCAGGCCATACGATGATGATGATGATGATGATGATGATGATGATGATGATGATGATGATGATGATGACGACTCGTATGTGGCCCCTGGAGGAGAGCCGTACCCACAGATGAATTTAGTATGCTGGGCCTGTCATAAAGTAGGTCACATGGAAGATGTGTGCCCCAAAATTTTCAAAGACAAACAGCTGCAAAAGCAAGCAACGCCCTATGAGTGCAAGCAAGATGTGGAAGCTGATAACAGTGAGCGTGTGCCCAGTACCACTGATATCTCTGGAGCTAATAAAGCAAAAAGAAAGAAGGAGAATGTAAGTCTGACGCAGTAAAATTCAGACTTGACTGATCAAATCAGTAAAGGTGATAAGAAGCTCCACCAAGCAGGAACATTGGAGAAGCAATTGATCCAGGAAAAGCTAGAGGTGCAGGAAGCACTGCAGAATGCAGAGAGGATGCAACGTGTCTCCCTGCAGCAGCACACACAGGCAACGCACTTATGGCAGAGCCAGCTGCAAGAGCTACATGCAAGTCTGCAAGCAGCCAAGGAGAAGCAGCGAGTGCTACAGGAACGGCTGAGTACCCAGTATGTCCCCACAGAACAGCATGAGGAACTGAGGGCCACGCTGTACGCCACAAGAGCATCGCTAGGGGCAGAGCTGGGTACTTTGAAGAACGCCAATGAAACGGTCCTAAGGGATATAGAGACTGTGAAAATGGAGAATATAAACCTGAAAGAAGAGATTTTAAACCTGACTGGTCAGGTCAGTGATGGGACTGAGAATCTTCACCAAGCGCAGAAAGTGAAGACGCAATTGGCGCAAGAAAAATTAGAATTACAGGCTGCTCTGCAGAATGCAGAGAAAATGCTGGAAAAAGAATGCCTCGCCCTGGAGCAGCTGAAGATCACGTTGAGCGCCACAAGAGCATCGCTGGAGGCGGAGCTTAGAAGCCAGGTGACTCTGTGTGAGAGGGAACATGAGAAGGTGCAAAGACTAAAGCAAGAGCTGGAGAAGCAGAGACGCAGTGCATCCCAATGAGTCAGTATACCAAGGAGAAAGAGGCCTGGGAAACAGAAGCAGCAGCGATCCTAGCAACAAGAACTGCAGAGCTCAAAAAGATGGAGGAGGCGTTGATGCAAACCCAGAGTAAGCACTGGGAAGAGGTGAAGGCCCTGAGAGGGTACTGGCAGCATCAGATTGAAGAGCTGGAAACGCAGATGGCTGAGCATGAGATGCAGCGCGCCAAGACGGAGGAGGTGTCCGTCCGTCAGTTGGCCTGCCTGATGTTGCACCATGAAACTGAGATGGCTGATATCCACAAGCGGCTGGACTACACGACCAATGAGGGGGCCCGGCTACAGCTGGAGCTAGACAAGGTCCGGGAGGAGCACCAGCAACTGCAGGTCCAGAATAAAGAAAGAGAGACAGATTTAAGCTTTGCTCTGTGTCTGCTAGGAGACGTAGAATCGCGACTCAATTCTAACGAAGATGAACTAGCAGCCGCACTGAGTGAAAGAAGAAAGGCAGAAGGACTGCTTCAAGACCTGAGGAAGGACCTGGAGTCTGAGCGGGCTGGCCGCAGGATGGCGGAGAAACAAAAGTGTGACCTAGGCAAGGAGCTCGAGTCTCTAAAGTCTGAGCGGGACGCTACGTTGGACTCTACTGCTGCCCAGCAGGAGGTTTCTCAGATGAAGCTGGAGGAAAAGCTTACAAGCCCAAGACAGACGTTTGGGTCACTGAAGCAGTCCAAGGAAAAGGTGGCGGTAGAAATAAAGTCAAAGGATGATGAAGGGGAGGCTGCACTGGAACATGTTTTACCAGAGCCCACTGTCTATGCAGACTATCTCTTAAGTTATCTTCAAAACCCTGCTGTTCTCACAGAAGAACAAAAAGCGGATATGACACAAATTGAAGACATGCTGACTAAAGAATTTATAGGTCAGCAGCTGATTCTTATAGTCGGCTGTCTAGATACCAGTGAAGAAGGAGGCAGGAAACGCCTTCTTGCTGTCCTACAAGAGATGCTTGTGATACCTAATACACCAACTTCCCTTATACCGTGTCTAGTGGAATTATTGCTCCGTATTGTTAAAGATGATGACCGGAGAATTCAGATTGTGGCAGAAATAGTCTCTGAGCTGCGAGAGCCAATTGTTAGCGTGGATATACCAGCGGATGCCGCGAAATCAAGGAAATTACAGTTAAAGATTGCAGATTTAAGAGTGCAGCTTAACGAAGCCAAACAAGCCTTGGAGGACTCCATAGTTTTACAAGATTTCAGTCTTGCATCTGAATTAAAGGAGATAGTGAGGCACCAGTCCTCAGGCCCAGATTGCTTGGTAATTACCCCAAAAAGAAAATGCCTAAATTGGAAGGCAAGAAAAAAAAAAGGGGGAGGGAAGGGCCGACGTCAGACATTGGCGACAAAGATGCTGGTGCACGGGAATGGTGCACGGGCCGCTCCACAGGACAATGTTTCGCTGGGGAGAGGGATATGTGACAGAGTCACTGACTCAGTAGGCTGTGACAGTGAATGGAGAGATTCTGCAGCCAGATCACTGAGTGTTAATCTCCTCAGACAGAGAAAGCACAGCTTAAGACTGATTAAACAGGGGCTGAACTCATGAGTGAAACAAGTGCTTTAAAAAGCAGGAAGTTGCTCACACAAGGTGAGCTTGTTTTTCCACAGGAAGGTGGAGAGAACTCTCCTGGCTAGGAAGCCGTAGCACCTGCTGCTGCTCTGGTTCCCCAGTCGTGCGAGGAGCTTTGCTGCTGGGACCAGCTGGGACCCCAACCCAGGATAAAGATACAGATTGCTGCGAGGCTGGACACAACCTGCTCCCTGGAACCGTGTTCCTGTTTGCTGTTTGGAGCTGCAACAGATAAGACTTTATTATTACACTTATTGGTTATACTTTGTGTTGCATATGTTTTGGGCATGACCAGATTAGCTGGCTGTCTTGTTAGTAAGGGCTCAAGAAGTGAGTTAGTTTCCCTAAAGGGAACAGGCTTTCATTTTCAAGAAAGTAGTTTCTTAAAGGGACAGTGCACCCGTACTTTATTTTGGTTGTGGCTAATAAACCACTATAGTTGAACGTTTCCCACTGTGTCTAGCGTCTTACTGACCCCGCCGCGAGGCCGTCCTGCCACAATATATATATATATATATATATATATATATATATATATATATATATATATGAGAGAAGGAAGGTAACCAGCACTCCAGTAAATAAACTTGATAGGTCTGGTGCTGTGGCCATAAACTAATACAGGTATACGTTACCAGCAGAAATGATGGCACATAGACGACAGCACTCAAAAGTATAATTCAAAGTAATTGTGTAAAGAAATAAACAGGACAAAATACAACATTTCAATCCGCACAGAGGGATCTTCATCAGGGGGGTGTGCAGTGAACAACAGACAAAGAGTGACTTTAAATACCCTAAGTAGCTTGTCCGGGATGGGAAGGGAGCGAAGATAGCAGGGATACACCATGAAAAATAAAAAATAAATGCATACAATAGTGTAATAAGTTCTTTTCAATCTGGATAAAACATGTATGCCTTGGCTCTATAGCAATGCCTACTTACAGCAGGTCAAAAGGTAAAAAGCATTGATCTACACAGCAGGTATAAAGGTGTCAAGATCTTCAGGAACAACAGCCCAGGTTTACAGCATAAGAAATCAGCACCTCAGCTCAGACGTCAGTAGATGTGAGTGGATCAGAGACATGCAAAAGAAAGGCAGACCATAGTGTCGATCGTGCATAAAATGTATATAAACAAACAACAAATTTTAGGAATTGTACTCACATTGTGTACATAATCATAGTTCACATAAGGCTTTACTTGAGGCAAATGGAGTGCTGGTTCAGTGTGGAGCAGCTCACCGGGGATCTTCTCCTTAGACTCACAACAGACCGGGTGGGAGATGGCGTCTGACGTCACATCCGCTGTTGGGGTGACGGCATCCGGTCTTGGAGGCAAACGGTGGGGGAACTCAGCAACTCTGAAGCCTTCAGTAGAAAGAGCAGCTGCAGCAATGAAAGTGGCTCTACGCGTTTCGTCGTACTAGACAACTTCCTCAGGAGCAATGAATCTAAATACTATACTAAATACTATACTAAATAATAATTAATTTAAATACCCTAAACCAGTGCAACAAACCACTCCCATCAATTAACTAATCATGCAAAGGCAGGTGTCATATCAGTCCCAATTATTGACAGCTGGACGAGTCCTCAGTGTTTAAGTGTATCAGCTGTGAGAGTCATTGGATTCAATTCATTCCATCAATTAACTCATCATGCAAAGGCAGGTGAGTCATATCAGTCCCAATTGTTGACAGCTGGATGAGTCCTTAGTGTTGAGGTGTATCAGCTGTGAGAGTCATTAGATGGCTGTCCATGGTTACCACAGTAACATGGGTTTGGTGTCTGTGGCTTATCAGCTGACAAGGATAAAGTGATCAGTGAATGGGACTAGTATGCTGTCATGTAATTGTGAATAGAGTAACTGGGCTACCATCTATCATAGGTATTGTATTAAGTCCTGTCTATGATATATATACAAAGCATTAAATTGACGCAAAGTGAAACAACACCCAAAAGTGAGGATGAACATGGTGATAGACAGGGAGGTGGTGGGTGATTAAAAAATATACAAGTGCAAGCTGCAGACAAAGTATGCATGCATATACTCAAGAGGGTACATGAAAATGTGGAAGCAGATAATGATAGATATCAACAGTGTGATAGCAGGCACAATATTGTTTTGGAGGCTGACCTCAAAATGTGGTCAACCGCAGTAAGTAAATACCGATGAGAGAAAGCAGCCCAAATTCCAGTCTTCATTCAGACCTTTGGGTGCTAAAGTGTTCAATTTGTATATCATCTTGGCCTCCAATTGAAGCAATAGTTTAGGCCTGTAACCAGCTCTGGGTGGAACATGCGCCTGTACGATGGGCATGCAGCGGAATGTGTTTAAGCCGTGCTGTTTGCTTAGGCTGGGATGTGATGAGATGAAGAGACCCACAAGGTCTAAACAGTGTCTGTGAGTGGGTTTACTGGCTTTGCATCTCATCCCAGCCTATGTTTAAAAGCTGTGTTTAAAGCAGCATGCATTGGCTTAAGGGTTGTTCGTGTAATGTGAGCTTGAGACAAAAGGTGACACTGTGTGCTCATTTGCATGTCATTTTGCAGAATCCCTTTCTGCAGTGGAAATGCTGTGTGATGGGTGATAATGGTGAAAGGCAGGGTTGCAGATCTATCTGAGACATGCAAATGAGCATACAGTAATATTTACAGTTGCTATATGCTTTACTGTGGTTTTTATTGTCACTTGTTTACCCACCATAACCTTAATAATGTGTGGTGAAGACCTACTCTCAGTCTCAAACAGAAAAGCCAGTATAACCAACCTCACACTGAAGAGACCCACAAGGTCGAAACAGTCTGTCTGTGAGTGGGTTTACTGGCTTTGCATATCTTCCCAGCCTATGTTTAAAAGCTGTGTTTAAAGCAGCATGCATTGGCTTAAGGGTTGTTCATGTAATGTGAGCTTGAGACAAAAGGTGACACTGTGTGCTCATTTGCATGTCATTTCCCATAATCCCTTGCTGCAGTGGAAGTGCTGGGTGATAATGGTGAAAGGCAGGGTTGCAGACCTGTCTGAGATATGCAAATGAGCATACAGTAATATTTACAGTCGCTATATATATATATATGTATAGGTTTGTCGAACACTATATATATATATATATATATATATATATATATACATATATATACATATATATATATATACAGTGGTTGACAAATCACCAAAAAAATCTACTCGCCACACAAAAAAATCTACTCGCCACCTAGTACCAAACGTGTGCTGCTTGGGCCAATATTTACTCGCCCGGGGGTTAAATCCACTCTCCCGTGGCGAGCAAATGTATAGGTTTGTCGAACACTGTATATATATATATATACACCTCGTTTTGATCAGCTGCAAGAGGTGTGCCTGCTCTCACTGTGACTCTGTCTGCAGTTGTTTCTGCTGTTTGCGAGCATTCCAGCAGCAGGTCTAAAGGCAACTGAATTTCAGTGGGTATACATAAAGGTCTCCCCCACCCATCTCAGCTGATCTGTACCATGAGTCTGTGTGTAAATATACCTTTATGTGAATTTTACTCTTTATGTCTTATAAGTGTGTATTATCTATCTTACATTTATTTAAATACATTTTATTTCATCTGCATCATAAGATAATGCACTAGGGGAGTGCGCTTTTTCTCTTTTTTTTCTATATATATATATATATACAGCAGTGGCAGCTTTTATTCGAACAAATCACCGGCTTTTACCTGGCATGTTTCTGGAATGCCACGCTGTTCACCCGGAGCATGCCGCACTCCCAGCCAGGCGCATGCCCGGCTGACGCGCGGTTGATGTGTTAAGTGATAATGGTTCAGGATTTACTAGGCTGCAATGCTTCGCGTGTCCGCCAGATGGCATAAATTCATGAATTGTAATGCAGTATATATATATATATATATATATATATATATATATATATATATATATATATATATATACTGTATAACAACAACCCCTATAACCCCTAACATACAGTACTGTACACATACAGTACTGTATATGCACATCAATGATACTATAGGCCGGCGGGGGCGAGATGTGTTTGCAGCAGAGAGAGATCCGCTGCTCTATCTGCACAAACATCGGCACATTAAAAATTATTTAAAATACATTTTTATTCATAGTGTAGATGTGCAGGGGGTCTCCAGAGCTGAACCGCGTTGGTTTCAGGTCCGGGGACCCCCTGCTCCCCGAGATACAGGCCCCTTTATGAGGTGCTGGTATCCCTCTGCATTTCAAGGTCCCGATCACGTGACCGCGGCATGTAAACAAAGCAGAGGGATACCGGCACCCCCTAAAGGGGCCTGTATCTCGGGAAGCAGGGGGTCCCCGGACCTAAAACAACAGCGGTTCAGCTCCGGAGACCCTCTGCACATCTGCAGTATAAATAAAACACATATATAAATAAACACTCGTTCCTTACCTTTGCGGCTATGTGCTATGGTAACGAAGCAGCATGACTGTATTTTTAATAATATTGTACAGTGAGCAGGAGGTTCCCTGAGCCACAAATCAAAGCTCAAGTGACCCCCTGCTCCTGCACAATATTATTAAAATACAGAAATGCTGCTTCATTACCATAGCTGATAGCCGCGAAGGCAATGAAGGGGTTAACCCACCGTGCCCGCTTTATTGTGGGTAGCGGGGGTGGGTGAAGGGGGTATTTGGCCCTTAGTGTAAGTTTAGGACTTGCGGGGGGGTTGCGGGTGCACTTAAACCCTTCACGGCCGTAGCAGTTAATACCGTTACGGTCATGAAGGTGTTAACCCCTCCTGCTACCCCTCCGCAAGCCCTAAACAACCATCGTTGGGACTAATAAGCCCCTTCACCCACCCCCGCTCCCCACAATAAAAAAAATTCACACACAGCAGCCGCCCAAAAAATAAATAAATAAATCTAAATAAATAAATAAATACATGAATATAAATAAATACATTTAAAATACATTTTTATTCATAGTGTAGATGTGCAGGGGGTCTCCGGAGCTGAACCGCGTTGGTTTCAGGTCCGGGGACCCCCTGCTCCCCGAGATACAGACCCCTTTATAAGGTGCCGGTATCCCTCTGCATTTATAGGTCCCGATCACGTGACCGTGGCATGTAAACCAAGCAGAGGGATACCGGCACCCCCTAAAGGGGCCTGTATCTGGGGAAGCAGGGGGTCCCCAGACATAAAACCAAAGCGGTTCAGCTCCGGAGACCCCCTGCACATCTACACTATGAATAAAAATGTATTTTAAATGTATTTATTTCTATTCATGTATTTATTTATTTATTTACTGCACCGACACACTTTATTCGAGCAAATGCCTGGTTTGTACCTGGCAGAAACCTGGAATCCGCCACTGCTCACCTCTTGCATGCTTCGTTGCGCTTGCCTTCCCAGCCACGGTTCATGCCTGGCTGACGGGGGCCTGATCTTGTTAAATGATAATGAGAATGATTTACTAGGCTGCGATGTTTCGATTGTCCACCAGATGGCATAAACTCATGACTTAAGTAATGTGTGGCCTTTGCAAGTTGTTTCGTTTCCAAAAAAAGTTACTTTATCCCAGTACAGTATGCTATTGTGTAACTTGTCCTTGAGACTGAAGGAATAGTTGCAAAAAATGTATCAATTTAGGCTTTACATACAGTAATGTATTAAATAAAGACAAAGATCATTTTCACTTACACTATTCTACAGAGACATGAGTGAACAAGTGGAGCCCGTGTTCCAAAAACCTGACAGAAGTTATGCTTATTTGATATGGGCCGCTATAAATGCAACAGAGGATAAGATGGCAACAGTTGTTCAAATTTATCAGTATTTTATCGAAAATTATGACTTTTACAGATTTTCGCCAACTCCTCATTTGTGGAAGCATGCAATAAGGAAAAGGTTATGTAGTGACCCCTGTTTTCACCGTATTGAGCCCCAATTTGTTGGAGGGTATTGGTGTGTGTCACAGGGTTTTTCCCGTATCTATGATAATGGAGGCGGCAAAAGGCGAAGGGTCGTGTTAAAACGAAATAAGAAGCGACAGTCCCTGCCAAGCAATGCGCCAGAACCAGAACCAGAACCAGCAGCAGCACCAGCTTATCATCATGGTCCCGCCGTCGGTGACAAATCTGAGATGGATTTCGCAGCCAGTTTTGATGAAGCTTGCATGTACCTAAGCGATTTCCCGCTGACTACAGGTGGGCTAGTCCCTCTGCAAAATGATGAAAGCTGGACTGGAAGTGGGCCGGCGCCAGCGCAAGCTGAATGGGAAATTTAGTAATACTGTACTGTACAGGATGGTGAGTACTGTATTTTTGCCGTATTATTTTGGTGGGGCTGGCTGGGAACTTCTTTAGGGGGCTGACCATTACTGTACATTAAAACTTTTCATTTTGTTTTTCCTCAGAAAAGAAAACGGCTAATGGGGGGATTTCGATGGATTATATTGTACTGTATGCTGATGTTTTCCGGCCATACAGTATACTGTGTAATAAACCCGAATAAATAAAACTACTGTATGCATTTATTCTACAGTACATGTTCAGTAAATTACTGCACATACTGGGGGCGAGATGTGTTTGCAGCAGAGAGAGATTTAATAATATTGTACAGTGAGCAGGGGGTTCCCTGAGCCAGAAATTAATGCTCAGGGAACCCCCCTGCTCCTGATCAATATTATTAAAAATACGGAAAATGCTGCGTCATTACCATAGCGGATAGCCGCTAAGGCAATGAAGGGGTTAACCCACCGTGCCCGCTTTATTGTGTGTAGTGGGGATGGGTGAGGGGGATATTTGGCCCTTGGTGTGAGTTTAGGACTTGCGGAAGGGGGGGGGGTTGCGGGTGCACTTAACCCCTTCACGATCGTAGCAGTTAATACCGCTACGGTCATGAAGGGGTTAAGCCCTCCCGCTACCCCACCCCCCCCCCCCGCAAGCCCTCCCCAACCATCGTTGGGGCGAATACCCCATTCACCCACCCTCCCGCTACCCACAATAAAAAAATACACACACACAGCAGCCGCCAAAAAATAAATAAATAAATGACAATAAATACATTGGAAATACATTTTTATTGATAGTGTAGATGTGCAGGGGGTCTCCGGAGCTGAACCGCGGTGGTTTTAGGTCTGGGGACCCCGTGCCCCCCGAGATACAGGCCCCTTTAGGGGCTGCCGGTAGCCCTCTGCTTGGTTTAAAGGTCCGATCACGTGATCGCGGCCTGTAAACCAAGCAGAGCAGAGGGATACCGGCACCCCCTAAAGGGGCCTGTATCTCGGGGGGCACGGGGTCCCCAGACCTGAAACCTGTGCGCTTCAGCTCCGGAGACCCCCTGCACATGTACACTATCAATAAAAATGTATTTCAAATGTATTTATTGTCATTTATTTATTTATTTATTTATATTTATTTATTAATTGTGCTGCTGCTGCTGCAAGTCGTAAACTCACACCAAGGGCCAAACACCCCCCTCACCCCCAATAAAAAAAATTCACGCACAGCAGCCCCACAATTAATAAATAAATCTAAATAAATAAATAAATAAAATCTATGTAAAACCCCCTCCCCCTATTCTCGCTTTTAAAACGCCCTGCCTTCTCTCTAATCTATGTAAAAAAAACCTCCCCCTATCCCCCTATCCCCCTATTGTGTGTGTGCGTTAAGCTTCCCTGCAAGCTATGTAAAAAAAAACCTCCCCCTATTGTGTGTGTGTTTAAATCTGGCTGGCCTGTGTTTCTGAGTGCTGAGTGCTCTGCGTTTAAAGGTCCCGATCACGTGATCGCGGCCTGTAAACCAAGCAGAGCAGAGGGATACCGGCACCCCCTAAAGGGGCCTGTATCTCGGGGGGCACGGGGTCCCCAGACCTGAAACCTGTGCGCTTCAGCTCCGGAGACCCCCTGCACATGTACACTATCAATAAAAATGTATTTCAAATGTATTTATTGTCATTTATTTATTTATTTATTTATATTTATTTATTAATTGTGCTGCTGCTGCTGCAAGTCGTAAACTCACACCAAGGGCCAAACACCCCCCTCACCCCCAATAAAAAAAATTCACGCACAGCAGCCCCACAATTAATAAATAAATCTAAATAAATAAATAAATAAATAAAGACATGAAGAGAAATAAATATATACTGTACAGTATATACACTGTATATATATATATATATATATATATATATATATATATATATATATATATATATACAGTATACATATATACACTGTGTATATATATATATATATATATATATATATATATATATATATATACATACTGTATGTGAGTGAAAAGAGAAAAAAGTAACCCGTATGGGAGCACTCAGGTATGCAATTGATATATTTGTTTATTTATTTGACACAGTGCAAAAAGGGATGAATAAACAGTACATGATTTAAAAACACTTAAAAAAGAGGCATGGACCCTTAAACACTAATGAACAGCACTAGGGAACGACACACACTGTCAACCCTAAACATGAAAAGGATAGTGACTCAAAAAACACTAGGGAGAATCAAAGTGAATCACAATACAGTAGGTTACTGGGTTTAAAGGCACCTACAGTATACAACGCTAAGGATAATGCACACTACAATACCAAAAAGTATTTTAACCAAGCAAGTAAACCAAAATCAATATATACTGTAAGTAACAACCAGAAAAGACAATTTAAAACCAAACTAACCCTTACAATACCAAGGATTACATCTATCTAATTGTAAAAAACCTTATACATTATACACAGCATTGTTTAAAAACCCCTTCCCCCCTAATGTTTGTGTTAAGCAGATTACACTGAAGGGAGAGAGATATAAAGGCCTAAAGCCCCTTCCCCCCTAATGTTTCTGTTAAACAGATTAAAGTACATTGAAGGGAGAGAGATTTTACAGAAACACACATTAGGGGGGAGGGGGCTTTAAACAGATTACAGTACATTGAAGGGAGAGAGATGTTTCTGTTACCAGTAAATCTCCCTCCCTGCATTGCTAACCACCCTCACCCCCTACCCACATACCGTTAACCCCCCCCCCCATCCTGGCCATGGCCCCTCCGCTTCTGCAAAACAGACACAAAAATTAAAACATACAAAGTAATGTCCCCTAACCCCTTAATCACCATAGCGGTTATTAACCGCTACAGTCATGAAGGGGTTAACCCACCCTCACCCACCCACCACTCGGGATGCCTACATACCCTCCCACACTAAGCCCCCCCCACCCGTGAGGCCTAACCACCCAATCAGTTCCCACAAGGGAGGCCTACCCACATACCGTTGGGGAAACACCCCACCCCCACCCCAGTACCCACAATAAAAACAGTACAATCACCCACAATAAACAGCATTCTATTTATTAAATACATTACCCACCCCCTGTGCCCCCCCCCCCCATAAATACAAGATTTATTCTTTTACATTCAGGGTCCATAACGCAGCCCCACGCTAGTCCCCGGTGGGCTGGCAGGGCACCTGGACAGACCTACAGTTTACCAGCAGCATTCCACAGGTTCTGGAGGCCTGCTGGTGGATCCTGCCAGCACCATGGCGCCCAGGTGGTCTCCTTGGGTCACCGTGAGCCTCAATTGGGTCCACACGGTAGGCCCAAGGATGTCTGGGAGCCCCGGGTCAAACCCACAGGTGTCTGCGGGGCCTCGGGTGGTTCCCATGGGGGTCTGGGGAACTCACGGGTGCTCACTACGGGTCCGCGGTGCCCCCACAGAAGTGGGACCACACATCATCATCCCCGCACCTACGGCTCGGAGGTGCCCCCACAGAAGTGGGACCACACATCGTCATGCCCGCAGACTACGGGTCCGCGGTGCCCCCACAGAAGTGGGACCACACATCATCATCCCCGCATGTGTCACCGTGGAACCACCAGCCTGCTACCCTTTAGGATACCCGAGGATTCCCCGCGGGTGGTCTCCAGAGGTCCCACGCAAAACCACGGAAGTAACCCTGAATGTAAAAAAAATAAACCTGGCCAATACATTCAATACATACACCCTCCCCCCCAACACCTACAGTACAATAATGTGCAAAATAACTATTATCCAGATATGGATAATAGATTAATTGCCCATTATTAAAAACATTAACTAGCATATACAAATAAATAAAGTACTACTGACCTCATCAATACGAAGTGTCCGATGCCAGCGCCTTCCTTCTCTTGCCCACACAAAACATAGCCAAAACCAAGCCAATACATTGCAATTACATTCAGATATCAATTAACCCCTTAAACACCTTATCGGATAATAACCGCAAAGGTAATTAAGGGGTTAAGCCACACAGGCACGATACCCACCCTTCACCCATGAATTTGTACTGTGGCTTCATCATGCAACTATATATATATACTGTATATATATACATACAGAGAGAAAGAGAGAGAGAGAGAGAGAGAGAGAGAGATATACAGTATATATATATACACACGTTATATACACACCCATGATAAACCAAATATACAGTACAAATAAATGTAGAAGGGTTATCAAAACCATACTGTTCTACAACCAAACACTTCTCCATACAGATACTACATTAAAATCAATTTCCTTTAAAAATCCTAACTGATCTCACAATCTACTGTACTGTATATGATCACAAACCAATGAAAAAAAAGTCACATTCCAAAATGCATAAAATCTATGCACCATACTGTATACATTCTGCAAATTAATCAAACGTAAACAAAAATCAGTTAGCAATCATTATTTACACCCCTAAACATTTCACACTCAATCAAGAACAATGAGACCATTAACAGATTCACGCCTAGAGCAGAACAATTAAGCCTTTGAAAAAATATAAGTACCGACAAAAATACAACCTTTACAGTACAGTACAACCAAGGCTATCTATCCCTGACCTTCCTCAAACACACAATACAATACCAAGGAATAATACATCTATCTAATTTTAAAATACTTTAAACTCACAAAATAATTAAAAACACATCTAATCCAGCTTTTAAAACATCATCATTTCTTACCCTGAATGTATACTGTACTGTATATCTCTCTAGACATATATATTGTACATACATACATACAGTGGCAAGAAATGATATACCACAAGCAAAAAAAAAAATACACATGTTAAAAAACCTTTTGAAATAATGAACAAGTTAAATAAAACACATTTCTTTACTGTAGTTCACTTACCATTACTTGCCCCCACCGACTCCCGTTGCCCAGCTTACTCACGAACCAATCCACGATCAGGAACCCATAAAATAATAAACCATTCAAAATAATAAACATTAAACTAAAAATCCAAACCAATCCACGGGTCTTCTACTTGTAATACATCTTCATCTGTATTCTTCTTTCGTCTATCTCCTTCCGGGCGGGGCAGGGCGTGGTCTTCTTTCCATCATCGGCCACGCCCTTGTCTTTTTTCTTCTCCGGAGGTCCTTCCTCCGCGGCGTCTGGCTGCAAAATGAGACGACATAGGCTTTTAAAGGCCTATGACGTCACATTTTGCGTCATGGTTCCCACGGTCATGATTGGGCCGTGAAAACCATGTGTTTTGGCCGACAAAAATTAAAATGATGACGTCACTTAAAGGGAATGAAAGCACAGCCAATCAGAATGGCTTTGCTTCAATTGCCTTTAAGTTGACGTCATGAAAAGGCACATGGTCGTGCACACATGGTACTAGAGCCAATCAGAGCGTGGGAACTTTATCCCTACTCTGATTGGCTCTGGTATACCATGTGTCAGGGGCTTGGGGGAGAAAGGACGTGACGTCAATGAAAACCTGTCACGTGGTACGGTAGCCAATCAGAGCGTGGGAACTTTATCCTTATTGACGTCACATCCTTTCTCCCCCAAGCCCCTGACACATGGTATACCAGAGCCAATCAGAGTAGGGATAAAGTTCCCACGCTCTGATTGGCTCTAGTACCATGTGTGCACGGCCATGTGCCTTTTCATGACGTCATCTTAAAGGCAATTGAAGCAAAGCCATTCTGATTGGCTGTGCTTTCATTCCCTTTAAGTGACGTCATCATTTTTTTATTATCGGCCAACACACATGGTTTTCACGGTCCAATCAGGACCGTGGGAACCATGACGCAAAATGTGACGTCATAGGCCTTTAAAAGCCTATGTCGTCTCATTTTGCAGCCAGACGCCGCGGAGGAAGGACCTCCGGAGAAGGAAAAAGACAAGGGCGTGGCCGATGATGGAAAGAAGACCACGCCCTGCCCCGCCCGGAAGGAGATAGAAGAAAGAAGAATACAGATGAAGGTGTATTACAAGTAGAAGACCCGTGGATTGGTTTGGATTTTTAGTTTAATGTTTATTATTTTCAATGGTTTATTATTTTATGGGTTCCTGATCGTGGATTGGTTCGTGAGTAAGCTGGGCAACGGGAGTCGGTGGGGGCAAGTAATGGTAAGTGAACTACAGTAAAGAAATGTATTTTATTTAACTTGTTAATTTTTTCAAAAGGTTTTTTAACCTGTGTATTTTTATTTTTTTGTGGTATATCATTTCTTGCCACTGTATGTATGTATGTACAATATATATGTCTAGAGAGATATACAGTACAGTATACATTCAGGGTAAGAAATGATGATGTTTTAAAAGCTGGATTAGATGTGTTTTTAATTATTTTGTGAGTTTAAAGTATTTTAAAATTAGATAGATGTATTATTCCTTGGTATTGTATTGTGTGTTTGAGGAAGGTCAGGGATAGATAGCCTTGGTTGTACTGTACTGTAAAGGTTGTATTTTTGTCGGTACTTATATTTTTTCAAAGGCTTAATTGTTCTGCTCTAGGCGTGAATCTGTTAATGGTCTCATTGTTCTTGATTGAGTGTGAAATGTTTAGGGGTGTAAATAATGATTGCTAACTGATTTTTGTTTACGTTTGATTAATTTGCAGAATGTATACAGTATGGTGCATAGATTTTATGCATTTTGGAATGTGACTTTTTTTTCATTGGTTTGTGATCATATACAGTACAGTAGATTGTGAGATCAGTTAGGATTTTTAAAGGAAATTGATTTTAATGTAGTATCTGTATGGAGAAGTGTTTGGTTGTAGAACAGTATGGTTTTGATAACCCTTCTACATTTATTTGTACTGTATATTTGGTTTATCATGGGTGTGTATATAACGTGTGTATATATATATACTGTATATATCTCTCTCTCTCTCTCTCTCTCTCTCTTTCTCTCTGTATGTATATATATACAGTATATATATATAGTTGCATGATGAAGCCACAGTACAAATTCATGGGTGAAGGGTGGGTATCGTGCCTGTGTGGCTTAACCCCTTAATTACCTTTGCGGTTATTATCCGATAAGGTGTTTAAGGGGTTAATTGATATCTGAATGTAATTGCAATGTATTGGCTTGGTTTTGGCTATGTTTTGTGTGGGCAAGAGAAGGAAGGCGCTGGCATCGGACACTTCGTATTGATGAGGTCAGTAGTACTTTATTTATTTGTATATGCTAGTTAATGTTTTTAATAATGGTCAATTAATCTATTATCCATATCTGGATAATAGTTATTTTGCACATTATTGTACTGTAGGTGTTGGGGGGGAGGGTGTATGTATTGAATGTATTGGCCAGGTTTATTTTTTTTACATTCAGGGTTACTTCCGTGGTTTTGCGTGGGACCTCTGGAGACCACCCGCGGGGAATCCTCGGGTATCCTAAAGGGTAGCAGGCTGGTGGTTCCACGGGTGACACATGCGGGGATGATGATGTGTGGTCCCACTTCTGTGGGGGCACCGCGGACCCGTAGTCTGCGGGCATGACGATGTGTGGTCCCACTTCTGTGGGGGCACCTCCGAGCCGTAGGTGCGGGGATGATGATGTGTGGTCCCACTTCTGTGGGGGCACCGCGGACCCGTAGTGAGCACCCGTGAGTTCCCCAGACCCCCATGGGAACCACCCGAGGCCCCGCAGACACCTGTGGGTTTGACCCGGGGCTCCCAGACATCCTTGGGCCTACCGTGTGGACCCAATTGAGGCTCACGGTGACCCAAGGAGACCACCTGGGCGCCATGGTGCTGGCAGGATCCACCAGCAGGCCTCCAGAACCTGTGGAATGCTGCTGGTAAACTGTAGGTCTGTCCAGGTGCCCTGCCAGCCCACCGGGGACTAGCGTGGGGCTACGTTATGGACCCTGAATGTAAAAGAATAAATCTTGTATTTATGGGGGGGGGGCACAGGGGGTGGGTAATGTATTTAATAAATAGAATGCTGTTTATTGTGGGTGATTGTACTGTTTTTATTGTGGGTACTGGGGTGGGGGTGGGGTGTTTCCCCAACGGTATGTGGGTAGGCCTCCCTTGTGGGTAGTTAGTGGGTGAGGGTTGAGGGTGGTTAGGCCTCACGGGGTGGGGGGTTAGAGTGGGAGGGTATGTACAGTAGGCGTCCCAAGTGGTGGGTGAGGGCGGGTTAACCCCTTCATGACTGTAGCGGTTAATAACCGCTATGGTGATTAAGGGGTTAGGGGACATTACTTTGAAAGTGTTATTTTTTTTCTCTGTTTTACTGTACAGCAGCGGAGGTTGCCATGGGTAGTGTATTGAATGTATTTATTGGTTATTATGCGTTAACCCCTTCATTACCTTAGCGGCTATACGCTATGCTAATGAAGCCTCGTTTCTGAACTTTTAATAATATTGAGCAGGAGCAGGGGGTCCCCTGAGATTAGATTTCTGTCTCAGGGAACCCCCTGCTCACTCTACAATATTATTAAAAAGACAGAAATGCTGCTTCTTTACCATAGCGCATAGCCGCTAAGCTAAAGAATGATTCTTTAATGATGTGTGTGTTTTATTCACAGTGTAGATGTTCTCCGGAGCTGAAGCGCACAGGTTTCAGGTCTGGGGACCCCGTGCCCCCCGAGATACAGGCCCCTTTAGGGGGTGCCGGTATCCCTCTGCTCTGCTTGGTTTACAGGCCGCGATCACGTGATCGGACCTTTAAACCAAGCAGAGGGCTACCGGCAGCCCCTAAAGGGGCCTGTATCTCGGGGGGCACGGGGTCCCCAGACCTAAAACCACCGCGGTTCAGCTCCGGAGACCCCCTGCACATCTACACTATCAATAAAAATGTATTTCCAATGTATTTATTGTCATTTATTTATTTATTTTTTGGCGGCTGCTGTGTGTGTGTATTTTTTTATTGTGGGTAGCGGGAGGGTGGGTGACGGGGTTTATAAATGTGAGTTTATAAATAAAATAAAGAATATTATTTATAGGGGCCTTAGAACAGAAGTTCCCACGCCAATTGCGCGCTCATTGCTCTTTTGTTACAATGTTGCTGGTCTTGCGGGTTTGCAGTCTGGCAGCAAAAAGCAGTTTGTAGTACTGTGTGTGAGATAAAGTAACCAGTTCTTTTATTGCTGAAGTCGCCACTAAAAACTTTTATTTACAAATACAGTACAAAAACCGTGCAACACACAACAACATTCAGTATCCTTTGTTTAAGTACAGCAGGTACTATAGGGTAAAACATGTACTGTACAGTACAGCACAACATTACAGTATGGTCTCACTGAAAGTCCTCCCCATTTTCCAGCCATGGCCGATGCCTTGCATGGCGCAAAACGCCATTAATGCAGTCTCTAACGCCTCTCATTACAGGATCTGTAACAGGGTAATAGCGCTGCATTTCTTCCACAATCTTTTTCCTTAAATTGGCAGGAAGGGCATTTTTTTGGCGATTCCCATCATAGTTCACTTTGAACACCCACTCGCAGTACAATGTGTAGGGAACATGGTGTTTAAATATGATCAAGGCATACTTGTGTGGTATACCAGCACTCCTCACCCTATACTTCTCCCTCAGCGCCGGTGTCAGATCGCACAGGGAGATGTCGGGCACTGTTTGTATGCGAGCGGGTGTAGGAAGTCTTTTGGGAGCGGGTGTACTTGAGGCGATGGGCAATGGTAGGGTGTCTGGGAGGAAGCTTTCCTCCGGTAGTGGTCGCCGGGTTGTCTCCTGGCGTGGTCTAGATGGGGTTGTCATGTCCTCCTCAATAGCATAGTACACTGTATCTTCTGGTGGAGGGGGTGTGCTTGGTGATGGAAGGGGGTCGAAGGTACCATGCATCACATCCATGTCACCCCCCTGCTCCAGCGTCGGGGAAACAGGGGCATTAACACCGAGCAAATAATGTATGCCCGCTATGTCTGCCTCTATCTTGTCCATCCGTTGATCCATCCGTTGCTCCATATGTAGCATCCGTTGATCCAGCCGTTGCTCCATATGTAGCACCGACTCCAGAAGCAGATCTAGCTTTGCCAGCACACTAGAATTCCCGGGGAGATCCACACTTAGCCCATTCAGGATCCGGTCCAACGAGCTGCTTGTGCATGGCATCTGGAGATCTGGGGGGATGGGTGCAACGGAGGATGAGATGGGGGTTCCCTGGAGAGAAGCGGCATCGATGGAGAGTGGAAGAGGTGACCTGGGGATGCCCGGTACAGGAGAAGCTGCAGCGTGGTGGAAGAGGGATGGAGAAGGTGACCGCTGGATTTCCGGGAGAGAAGCAGAGTCGTCCAAGAGCAAAGGAGACAGTGACCCGTTGATTTCAGAGGCAGCAGCATCTTCAGATGGAACCGGAGAAGATGGGGGTGGAGAAGCCGGGCTGAAGATTTCCGGGACAGCTACAGCAGAGTCGTCGAAGCATATGGGAGCAAGTGGTCTGCGGATTCGGTGAGTTGGCTGCCATGCGTCTTGCGAACCGAGCACAGTACCGTATTTCTTCTTCACATAATAAGGCTGACGTGTTTTAAAAGCCTTAGCCTTTGGGGTCAGCAGAAGGT
The DNA here is from genome assembly GCF_040206685.1 of Ascaphus truei. Taxonomy (NCBI): domain Eukaryota; kingdom Metazoa; phylum Chordata; class Amphibia; order Anura; family Ascaphidae; genus Ascaphus; species Ascaphus truei. Next base: position 267,126,560 of record NC_134486.1, on the reverse strand, counting down.
TTTCTTTGTTGGCCTTAGCCTGTCGCTTTGCCTTTGGCTTGGGAACGGTAACTGCCTTTCTCTTTTTCAGTGTGGCAGGCACAGCAGAGGTGAGATGATTCTTTCGTCCATAGAACCGGGGATGCTCCATGTAAGCGGGAGGCACAATGCAGTATCTGGACAATGCCTCAGATAAAGATCAGCAAGTGGTGGGCTATGCAACGTGTACAACCTTTTATGCATGGTGGCCAGGTACAGGTGTTGAAAGTGGGTGGTCTGTTATGTGAGTCATTAACATATAAATACACCATCCATTTTGTGGATTCACTGCACATTGAATACACATCGACTAAACATCGAATACACATTCTTGTGTTTGTATTTCTTTCTACAGTACTCGCAGCAATGCCTGTTAAGAAGATTTCAAAGGATCTCAGCATGAGAATGAAGGAGATGTACACGAGCGGACAACGAATTGCAGATATCCAGCGCTGGTTAACTGCTTCTGGCCTCGTTGTGCCATCAAGCACTGTGTGCTATCATGCACAAGGAAAAAACAGAGACCGCAAAAAGGCACCAAGGGTAACAAATGCGTAAGTACTGTATACTGTATTTATAAAACTTAACCAAAAAAAATATAGAAAACTGTTTTATATAGTATATTTATTATATTACAACAGTATATACTGTAGTGTACTGTATGTGTGGTCAATTTATATTTTTTGTGCAGCAGTATACACTTTTGGTATATTGCAATTCATCTTACAACGGAATATACAGTATATGATGTGTATTTATTATGATATAACAACAGTATACCGTATTTATATAGTATATTTATTATATTACAACAGTATATACTGTAGTGTACTGTATGTGTGGTCAATTTATATTTTTTGTGCAGCAGTATACACTTTTGGTATATTGCAATTCATCTTACAACGGAATATACAGTATATGATGTGTATTTATTATGATATAACAACAGTATACCGTATTTATATAGTATATTTATTATATTACAACAGTATATACTGTAGTGTACTGTATGTGTGGTCAATTTATATTTTTTGTGCAGCAGTATACACTTTTGGTATATTGCAATTCATCTTACAACGAAATATACAGTATATGATGTGTATTTATTATGATATAACAACAGTATACCGTATTTATATAGTATATTTATTATATTACAACAGTACTGTATACTGTATATTTTGTCTATTTATATTTATAGTACAGCAGTATACATTTTTTGTATATTTATATTTACTGTATATTACAACATTACATGTACAGTATACAATATACATTTTATATTGCTGCATATTAATAACACAATATAATTTCTTTGCATTGTAGGGAGACTACTCTTCTGGTGGACAGAATAAGTGAGGAGAATGATGAGAGGAGCGCATTAAGGGTTAAAAACACTCTTCAGGAAAACCACAATCTGACTGTATCCGAGAGCAGCATAAAGAAGATGAGACGCAGAATTGGATGGAAATATGGACGTGTGAGGTTAGTAGTGGACAGTACAGGAGGTACTGTACTGTAAAGTAAAAATGTTGTTTTGCAAACTGTACTGCGCTGTGACGCTAACATTTTTTATTCATTGTCATTACAGAGCGTACCCCATGATACGGGACGCAAACAAAATCAAAAGAGTGCTCCAGGCCCAGGCATGGATCGACAGCGGTGAGACTTTCCAGGATTGCATCTTCACTGATGAGTCTACTGTGTCGCTGGAGAGATTTGCAAGATTTGCGTTCCACAAAAAAGGCCGCATAACTTTGAAGCCACGGCCAAAACACCCTGTGAAGCTGCATGTGTGGGGTGCCATCTCTAGGCGTGGACCGGGATGCATTGTCGTCTTTGAAGGTACAATTTCTCAAATATAATGCCGCCTAATGCACTGTACTTGACTAGTGTTGCCTTACCGTATGCACTGTACTGTACTATTGAGCACTTTTCTTTTCTTGCTATAGGAATCATGAATAAAGATTTCTTCCAAGACAACATTGTGCCCGTGATAGTGCGATACATCACACAAGACTTTCCCAATGGTCATCGCTTTTACCAGGACAATGATCCCAAGCACACCGCGTCGACGGCGCATATCCTTGAGCGCGGCATCAACTGGGTGAAGACGCCAGCGGAGTAAGTGTAGTAGACCGTGTCCCATTTATATGTTCCCCACTGTTTTTACTGTGTACTGTATCTCTTAAACTAATTGTCCTTTCTTTCCAATCACAGATCACCAGACTTCAATCCGATCGAAATGGTCTGGCATCAGCTGAAGGACCACATCCGTAAAGTGGCGAAACCCTCCAAGAAGGACGAGTTGTATACAGCCATAATGAGTTTTTGGAACGATGTACTCACCGAGGAACGATGCAATAAATATATAGACCATATTGCCACTGTGTTGCCCATTGTCATCGCGCGCAATGGACAAGCATCAGGAAAGTAGTACAGTGCTGTAGTATTGTACAGTAGGTACACTATGATACAGGTAAGTATGGCACAGATTTTAGCTTTCCCAATAGTCAGAGTTTACAGTAGTTCCAGTATACAGTACAGTAGACTAGTTTGACATACTACAGTAACTGCCTACTAACTGCTCCATTTTTTCTTTCCAGAGAAAGCTGCACCAGCCACCTACTGTACAGTAGGTCTACCATAATACAGTACGCACATACAGTACAGTACAGTAACTGAACAAAGTTTTTGTTTTCTTGTCGTTCCAGGAAAAAGGGTGCACCAGAGGGGAGGGGGGGCCTTGTGTTCGTCAAATCTGCTTGTGCAGTCAAATGTACAGTATATAAACAGCAGTAATGATGTACACAAAACCTCTCCTCTCTCAATGAACTACTGTACCGCAGACACAATGAGGATACTGTTACAGTATGAAGGGAAAAAGAACAGGATGGGTTATTTAACATTACAGTATACTGTGCAATATTTATACTGTATATTTATATATACTGTATTTTTATTCTAAAGGTATTCGAGAATGTACTCTACTAGATGAGGACCTGGTGACTTTCAACCCTCTCAGACACACAGAAAGGATTATTTCACATCACTGTATATTTATCCTGTATATTTTCAGTAATTTAGAAGCAGTGGCTGTTCTGAACAGCCCAGGGCCAGATTAACAAAACAATGGCTTGGATTGGATTAGCCAGACGATTGATGCTTGGCCAGGGAGGGATTAAAAACTCTAAGGGAGGGGGTGGGTGGTGTAGCTGTAGGATTGTACTGTGTCAGTATTTCCAACGCCAGGTCACCCTAATAATTGCATGAATAAACCCCCAAAGACAAGGCCCAAATATACTAGTACAGTATACAGTACTGTAAAGTATGTATTATTGTGTGTTGATGTTTTGAATTGCTGTTAACTTGAAATGTTTCACCATTGTATTGTACTGTATTTGTAAATAAAAGTATTTTGTGGCGACTTCAGCAATAAAAGAACTGGTTAATTTATCTCACATAAAGTACGTGAATACGACCGCAATCACCATTGTACAGTAAATGGGTGCATAGGATGGAACGACAGGTGCTAAAGGGGTATAAATATGATACTGTATTTATCAGTATTGATCAAAGAGAGTTGATCAGAAGGATTCCCCTTATAAAGTATACAGCACTCTATTGTCATTCATACAGTACAGTATACTGTAGTAAAGGGTAGACAACACATGGTCTTGCAGTATACTGTATTACTAAAAATCTGTCAGGTTGACCAGAATCACTGCGGATATCGGAAAATAATACAATTTTATTAATTCTACGTACTGTATATAAGGGGAATCCTTCTGATCAACTCTCTTTGATCAACACTGATAAATACAGTACAGTAATTTATCTCACACTCAGTACTACAAACTGCTTTTTGCTTGCAATAAACAAACAAACAGGGAAGCGCTACTGTATACTGTATGAGTTAGGATCAGGCCCAGCAGCCACTTTATGTTGAAAACCACATATGAAATGAGCATAAATTTGCATGAATAATTACACAAAAATATATAAAATAAATAGCACAAGTCTCTGACAGAGAGAAATTGTCCAGGTGGTGTGGATACAGGTTAATGCCCCTGTCTGATAGGACAGACTCGGGCAAGAATGGCCTGTGAGAGGTGAAAATCCAGAATGGTAGCTGGGATGGAAAGCGCTACCAACTGTGCAGGTATTGAAGTGTGTAGAAATGGGAAGGTGCCGTAGGCATCAAATGTGGAAAGCGCTCACCCAGACTTCATACACTGCGCTTTTTGCTTGCATACTGCAAAGCCGCAAGACCAGCAAAATTGTAAAAAAAGAGCAAAAAAAAGAGCAATGAGCGCGAAATTGGCGTGGGAACTTCTGTTCTAGGGCCCCTAGAAATAATATTCTTTATTTTAGTTATAAACTCACATTTATATATAAAGTATATATTTATTTCTCTTCATGTATTTATTTAGATTTATTTATTAATTGTGGAGCTGCTGTGCGTGAGGGGCCATGGCCAGGATGGGGGGGGGGGGGGTAACGGTACAGTATGTGGGTAGGGGGTGAGGGTGGTTAGACCTCACAGTACATTATGCACATTGGGCCCCCCTCCTCCCCACATTTACATACTGTACACTACACGACATCAATGCAGGGAGGGTTTACCAATGCAGGGAGGGTTTACCAATGCAGGTAAGGCTTTAGGCCTTTATATCTCTCTCCCTTCAGTGTAATCTGCTTAACAGAAACATTAGGGGGGAAGGGGCTTTAGGCCTTTATATCTCTCTCCCTTCAGTGTAATCTACTTAACAGAAACATTAGGGGGGGAAGGGGCTTTAGGCCTTTATATCTCTCTCCCTTCAGTGTAATCTACTTAACAGAAACATTAGGGGGGGAAGGGGCTTTAGGCCTTTATATCTCTCTCCCTTCAGTGTAATCTACTTAACAGAAACATTAGGGGGGGAAGGGGCTTTAGGCCTTTATATCTCTCTCCCTTCAGTGTAATCTACTTAACAGAAACATTAGGGGGGGAAGGGGCTTTAGGCCTTTATATCTCTCTCCCTTCAGTGTAATCTGCTTAACACAAACATTAGGGGGGAAGGGGTTTTTAAACAATGCTGTGTATAATGTATAAGGTTTTTTACAATTAGATAGATGTAATCCTTGGTATTGTAAGGGTTAGTTTGGTTTTAAATTGTCTTTTCTGGTTGTTACTTACAGTATATATTGATTTTGGTTTACTTGCTTGGTTAAAATACTTTTTGGTATTGTAGTGTGCATTATCCTTAGCGTTGTATACTGTAGGTGCCTTTAAACCCAGTAACCTACTGTATTGTGATTCACTTTGATTCTCCCTAGTGTTTTTTGAGTCACTATCCTTTTCATGTTTAGGGTTGACAGTGTGTGTCGTTCCCTAGTGCTGTTCATTAGTGTTTAAGGGTCCATGCCTCTTTTTTAAGTGTTTTTAAATCATGTACTGTTTATTCATCCCTTTTTGCACTGTGTCAAATAAATAAACAAATATATCAATTGCATACCTGAGTGCTCCCATACGGGTTACTTTTTTCTCTTTTCACTCACATACAGTATGTATATATATATATATATATATATATATATATATATATATATATATATATATATATATATATATATATATATATATATATATACACAGTGTATATATGTATACTGTATATATATATATATATATATATATATATATATATATATATATATATATATATATATATATATATATATATATATATATATATATATATACAGTGTATATACTGTACAGTATATATTTATTTCTCTTCATGTCTTTATTTATTTATTTATTTATTTAGATTTATTTATTAATTGTGGGGCTGCTGTGCGTGAATTTTTTTTATTGGGGGTGAGGGGGGTGTTTGGCCCTTGGTGTGAGTTTACGACTTGCAGCAGCAGCAGCACAATTAATAAATAAATATAAATAAATAAATAAATAAATGACAATAAATACATTTGAAATACATTTTTATTGATAGTGTACATGTGCAGGGGGTCTCCGGAGCTGAAGCGCACAGGTTTCAGGTCTGGGGACCCCGTGCCCCCCGAGATACAGGCCCCTTTAGGGGGTGCCGGTATCCCTCTGCTCTGCTTGGTTTACAGGCCGCGATCACGTGATCGGGACCTTTAAACGCAGAGCACTCAGCACTCAGAAACACAGGCCAGCCAGATTTAAACACACACACAATAGGGGGAGGTTTTTTTTTACATAGCTTGCAGGGAAGCTTAACGCACACACACAATAGGGGGATAGGGGGATAGGGGGAGGTTTTTTTTACATAGATTAGAGAGAAGGCAGGGCGTTTTAAAAGCGAGAATAGGGGGAGGGGGTTTTACATAGATTTTATTTATTTATTTAGATTTATTTATTAATTGTGGGGCTGCTGTGCGTGAATTTTTTTTATTGGGGGTGAGGGGGGTGTTTGGCCCTTGGTGTGAGTTTACGACTTGCAGCAGCAGCAGCACAATTAATAAATAAATATAAATAAATAAATAAATAAATGACAATAAATACATTTGAAATACATTTTTATTGATAGTGTACATGTGCAGGGGGTCTCCGGAGCTGAAGCGCACAGGTTTCAGGTCTGGGGACCTCGTGCCCCCCGAGATACAGGCCCCTTTAGGGGGTGCCGGTATCCCTCTGCTCTGCTTGGTTTACAGGCCGCGATCACGTGATCGGGACCTTTAAACGCAGAGCACTCAGCACTCAGAAACACAGGCCAGCCAGATTTAAACACACACACAATAGGGGGAGGTTTTTTTTTACATAGCTTGCAGGGAAGCTTAACGCACACACACAATAGGGGGATAGGGGGATAGGGGGAGGTTTTTTTTACATAGATTAGAGAGAAGGCAGGGCGTTTTAAAAGCGAGAATAGGGGGAGGGGGTTTTACATAGATTTTATTTATTTATTTAGATTTATTTATTAATTGTGGGGCTGCTGTGCGTGAATTTTTTTTATTGGGGGTGAGGGGGGTGTTTGGCCCTTGGTGTGAGTTTACGACTTGCAGCAGCATCAGCACAATTAATAAATAAATATAAATAAATAAATAAATAAATGACAATAAATACATTTGAAATACATTTTTATTGATAGTGTACATGTGCAGGGGGTCTCCGGAGCTGAAGCGCACAGGTTTCAGGTCTGGGGACCCCGTGCCCCCCGAGATACAGGCCCCTTTAGGGGGTGCCGGTATCCCTCTGCTCTGCTTGGTTTACAGGCCGCGATCACGTGATCGGACCTTTAAACCAAGCAGAGGGCTACCGGCAGCCCCTAAAGGGGCCTGTATCTCGGGGGGCACGGGGTCCCCAGACCTAAAACCACCGCGGTTCAGCTCCGGAGACCCCCTGCACATCTACACTATCAATAAAAATGTATTTCCAATGTATTTATTGTCATTTATTTATTTATTTTTTGGCGGCTGCTGTGTGTGTGTATTTTTTTATTGTGGGTAGCGGGAGGGTGGGTGAATGGGGTATTCGCCCCAACGATGGTTGGGGAGGGCTTGCGGGGGGGGGGGGGGTGTGGTAGCGGGAGGGCTTAACCCCTTCATGACCGTAGCGGTATTAACTGCTACGATCGTGAAGGGGTTAAATGCACCCGCAACCCCCCCCCCTCCCGCAAGTCCTAAACTCACACCAAGGGCCAAATACCCCCCTCACCCATCCCCACTACACACAATAAAGCGGGCACGGTGGGTTAACCCCTTCATTGCCTTAGCGGCTATCCGCTATGGTAATGACGCAGCATTTTCCGTATTTTTAATAATATTGATCAGGAGCAGGGGGGGGGGGGGGTTCCCTGAGCATTAATCATTAATTTCTGGCTCAGGGAACCCCCTGCTCACTTTACAATATTATTAAAATAATGCTTCTTTACCATAGCGCATAGACGCTAAGGTAAAGAACGAGTGTTTATTTATACTGTATATTGTATGTGTTTTATTGATAGTGTACATGTGCAGAGGGTCTCCAGAGCAGAAGCGCACAGGTTTCAGGTCTGGGGACCCCGTGCCCCCCGAGATACAGGCCCCTTTAGGGGGTGCCGGTATCCCTCTGCTCTGCTTGGTTTACAGGCCGCGGTCACGTGATCGGGGCTTTTAACGCAGAGCTGGATACCGGCACCCCCTAAAGGGGCCTGTATCTCGGGGGGCACGGGGTCCCCAGACCTAAAACCACCGCGGTTCAGCTCCGGAGACCCCCTGCACACCTACACTATCAATAAAAATGTATTTCAAATAATTTTTAATGTGTGGATGTTTGCGCAGAGAGAGAGCAGCGGATCTCTCTCTGCTGCAAACACATCTCGCCCCCGCCGCCCATACAGTACTGTAGTATCATTTATGTATGTGCATATACAGTACAGTACAGTACTGTACAGTACTGTATGTTAGGGCTTACAGGGGTTGTTGTTATACAGTATATATATATATATATATATATACTGCATTACAATTCATTATAGGGGACGGCTTCACAGAGAATAGCTCGCAAGCGCCACCATGTGTATTTTGACGGCATTGCAGTATTGTAACCAGCCGGAATAAAAAGCTTAAATTCCTGCCGGAAAATAACGCAATGCACTCTGGCTGAAAAATATCAGAAACCTGAATACACCCGAGTATACCCGAATTCGCGGGACTAGCCGTGCTCGAATAAAGTGTGTCGCCAGTGTAGATTTATTTATTAATTGTGCTGCTGCTGTGTTTGAATTTTTTTTATTGTGGGTAGCGGGGGTGGGTGAAGGGGGTATTAGCCCCAACGGTGGTTGTTTAGGGCTTGCGGGGGGGGGGTAGCGGGTGCACTTAACCCCTGCACGACCATAGCGGTATTAACTGCTACGGTCGTGAAGGGGTTAAGTGCACCCGCAACCCCCCCGCAAGTCCTAAACTCACACCAAGGGCCAAATACCCCCTTCACCCACCCCCGCTACCCACAATAAAATAAATTCACGCACAGCAGCCCCACAATTAATAAATAAATATAAATAAATAAATAAATACATGAATAAGCCTGAGCAACCCTCAAACTCAAAGATAATCTTAAAACCCCGAAAGAGAGACGGTTGCATGAATACAAATTTATGCAACTGTTCGGGACACTTAGCAGTGGCCTAAACAGAGATCGAAATTTTATGAGTCATTACTGACAGTAGTGAACTCTCGTCCCATGAGCGCTAAAGGCCATGTCTGTATATACTGTGCTATATTTATGCACACACAGCTGTCTCTCACACATACTAATACTCCTTGTTTTTCCATCCCTATATACCAATAGGGACCACTAAGTATCCACACACTTTTAGTTGTGCTACAAACTCTCACATTTCCACACCCACCCACACCATTTATACAGTAACCACTCCCACTCCACACACACCTTGTATAAAGCACTGTATATACTGTGGGCTCTCCATTCATTTTTATTCACACTGATACACATACACACTCTTTCTTCACTTGCTTTCAGTAACCTTTTGACACCTCTAGCCATAAAACACATCCACACCGGGGGAAGGAACAGCACAGATAACATTCCAAGAGACACTGTTTTTAAGTATACCTTTTGCTTCATTCATTGTAACATCGCCGGAAGAAGAGATCAGTGTATCTCGAAAGCTCGCACAAATAAAAGCATTTCGTTAGCCACAGAACGGTATCATCTATTTATTTTTTGATTATTGAAGCTCGGTTAACACGGTACTGATACCTCTACATGTATATATATATACAGTATATATATAACAACAATCCCTATACATATATATATATATATATATATATATATACACAGTGGTTGACAAATCACCAAAAAATCTACTCGCCACACAAAAAAATCTACTCGCCACCTAGTACCAAACGTGTGCTGCTTGGGCCAATATTTACTCGCCCGGGGGTTAAATCCACTCGCCCGGGGCGAGCAAATGTATAGGTTTGTCAAACACTGTATATATATATATATATATATATATATATATATATATATATATATATATATATATATATATATATATATATATATATATACAGTGTATACACACACATGATGAACCAATATACAAATAAATGTAGAAGGGTTCTCAAAACCATACTGTACTACAAATAACACTTCTCCATACAGACTCACTACATTACAATGAATTTCCTTTAATAAACCTAACTGATCCTACAATCTAAATCATCAAATGCCAATGAAAAAACTCACATTCCAATCATCACATTGCATTTACATTGTATTTATGATGCATAAAATCTATGCACCATATACTTTCTGCAAATGAATGTGAACAATATCATTGCAAGCTAAATACAAATACTGTACTCCAAACAAGTAACTATTTTAACCAATCAAGTAAACAAAAATCAATATATAAGTACAAACCAGAAAACAAAATTTAAAACCAAGGCTAACCCTTACAATCCCAAGGATTACATCTATCTAATTGTAAAAAACATTATACTGTACACACATTGAAGCATTGCAATAAACAACATACAGTACAGTACATCCCCTGTATCTCCCTGCCTTGAGTGTAATCTGTGTAAAGCCCCCTCTCCCCTAATGTTTCTGTTAAATCTCTCTGCCTTGAGTGTAATCTGTTTAAAGCCCCCTCCCCCCTAATGTTACTGTTAAATCTCCCTACCTTGAGTGTAATCTGTATAAAGCCCCCTCCCCCTATTGTGTCTGTTAAATCTCCCTGCCTGTGTTGCTGTGAGTGCAGTTTATGTAAATGTGGGGAGGGGGAGTGGGTTATAACCCCACCTCCTTGACTGTGGTCTGTGTAAAGCCCCCTCCCCCCTAATGTTTCTGTTAAATCTCCCTGCCTTGAGTGTAATCTCTATAAAGCCCCCTTACCCTATTGTGTCTGTTAAATCTCCCTGCCTGTGTTGCTGTGAGTGCAGTTTATGTAAATGTGGGAGGGGGGGACCTGATGTGCATAATGTGAGGTCTAACCACCCTCTCCCACTACCCACATACCGTTACCACCCCCCCATCCTGGCCATGGCCCCTCCGCTTCTGAAAAACAGACACAAAAATTAAAACATCCAAAGTAATGTCCCATAACCCCTTAATCACCATAGCGGTTATTAACCGCTACAGTCATTAAGGGGTTAACCCACCACTCGGGATGCCTACATACCCTCCCACACTAACCCCTCATCCCGTGAGGCCTAAACCCCCTCACCCACTACCCACAAGGGAGGCCTAACCACATACCATTGGGGAACCCCCCCCACCCCCAGTACCCACAATAAAAACAATAGTGACCCACAATAAACATCATTATATTTATTAAATACATTACCCACCCCCTGTGCCCCCCCATAAATACAAGATTTATCCTTTTACAAACAGGGTTCATAACGCAGCCCCACGCGTGTCCCCGGTGGGCTGGCGGGGCACCTGGACAGACCTATAGGATACCAGCAGCCCTTTTTAAACAGGTTCTGGAGGACTGTTAGTGGGTCCCGCCAGCACCATGGCCCCCAGGTGGTCTCCTTGGGTACACCGTGGGCCACAATTGGGTCCCCACAGTAGGCCCAAGGATGTCTGGGAGCCCCGGGTCAGACCCACAGGTGTCTGCGGGGCCTCGGGTGGTTCCCACGGGGGTCTGGGGAACTCACGGGTGCTCACTACGGGTCCGCGGTGCCCCCACAGAAGTGGGACCACACATCTTCATCCCCGCACCTACGGGTCGGCGGTGCCCCCACAGAAGTGGGACCACACAGCTTCATCCCCGCAGACTACGGGTCCGCGGTGCCCCCACAGATGTGAGGCCACCGCTTCATACCCGCATGTGTCACCCGTGGAACCACCAGCCTGGTACCCGTGAGATACAGGTGGTCTCCAGAGGTCTCACGCGGAACCACGGAACAAACCCTGAATGTAAAATAAATAAACCTGGCCTATACATTCAATACATACACCCCCCCTCAACACCTACAGTCCAATAATGTGCAAAATAATTATTATCCTGATATGGATAATAGATTAATTGCCCATTATTAAAAACATTAACTAGCATATTAAAATAAATAAAGTGCTACTGACCTCATCAATACGAAGTGTCCGTCGCCAGCAACATTCTTGTCTTGTACACAAAATACATTGCCAAAACAAAGCCAATACATTGCAATTACATTCAGATATCAATTAACCCCTTAAACACCTTATCGGATATTAACCGCAAAGGTAATTAAGGGGTTAAGCCACACTGGCCCGATACCCACCCTTCACCCATGAATTTGTACAGTTGCTTCATCATGCAACTATATATACAGTATATATACAGTATATATATATATATATATATATATATATATACAGAGAGAGATATATATATATATAAATATATATATATATATATATATATATATATATATATATATATATATATATATATATATATATATATAGATACAGTATATACACACATGATGAACCAATATACAAATAACTGTAGAAGGGTTATCAAAACCATATTGCCCTACAAATAACACTTCTCCATACAGACACACTACAATACAATGAATTTCCTTTAATAATCCTAACTGATCTTACAATCTAAATCATCAAATGCCAATGAAACACCTCACATTCCAATCAATACATTGCATTTACATTGTATAAATCAGGGGGGGCGCAAACTTTTTTCCCTGCGCCCCCCTGCCGGCTGTCCCCTCACTCCCGCGCCCCCCCCAACCCCAACTTACCCGCGCTCCGGCGTAATGACATCACGTTGCCATAGCAACGTGACGTCACATGACCTCGCAGCGTCATTTTGACGCCGCGTTGCCATGGCGACGCAGGGAGGAAGCCGCCGGAGCCACGGTAAGTTAGGTTTACAGGGGCCCTGCAGCTCCCCCGGCACTTAATTTAAGTGCCTTCGGGAAGCGCGCGGGGCCTCTGTAAACCCCGCGCCCCCCGTCGGCAGTGTCGCGCCCCCCCTGGGGGTCGCGCCCCACAGTTTGCGCACCGCTGGTATAAATGATGCATAAAATCTATGCACCATATACATTCTGCAAATGAATGTGAACAATATCATTGCAAGCTAAATACAAATACAGTACAGTACCACCAAACAAGTCAACTATTTTAACCAATCAAGTAGACAAAAATCAATTAGCAATCATTATTTACATCCCTAAACAATTGACAGTCCATCCGGAACAATGAAACAATTAACTAATTCACGCCTCGAGCAGAACAATTCAGCATGTGAAAAAATATAAGTATCAACCAGAATACAAACTTTAAAACCAAGGCTAGCCCTGAACACAAGCATACAATATCAACAATTACATCTTTCTAATTTTAAAATACTTTAAACACACAATAAAGCATAGCAGCATAGAAAAATTATTTTAAAACACATGAAAGAAAGCTTTTAAAACAACATCATTTCTTACCCTGTATGTATATATCTCTGTAGACATATATACATACATACATACAGTGGCAAGAAATGATATACCACAAAAAAAAAATTCACATGTTAAAAAAGCTTTTTAAAAAATTAACAAGTTAAATAAAATACATTTCTTTAGTTCACTTACCATTACTTGCCCCCACCGACTCCCGTTGCGCAGCTTACTCACGAACCAATCCACGAACAGGAACCCATAAAATAATAAACCATAAAAAAATAAACATTAAACTAAAAATCCAAATCAATCCACGGGTCTTCTATTTGTAATCCATCTTCATCTTCATCTGTATTCTTCTTTCTTCTATCTTCTTCCGGGCGGGGTGGGGTCTTCTTTCCATCTTCGGCCACACCCTGGTCTTCTTTCTTCTCCGGAGGTCCTTCCTCCGCTGAGTCTGGCTTCAAAATGAGACGACATAGGCTTTTAAAAGCCTATGACGTCACATTTTCATCATATGGTTCCCACGGCCCTGATTGGGCCGTGAAAACCATGTGTTTTGGCCGATAAAAATAAAAATGATGACGTCACTTAAAGGCAATGACAGCACAGCCAATCAGAATGGCTTTGCTTCAATTGCCTTTAAGATGACGTCATGAAAAGACACATGGCCACCCTCACATCGTATGGTAGCCAATCAGAGCGTGGGAACTCCATCCATACTCTGATTGGCTCTAGTATACCATGTGACAGAGGCTTGGGGGGGGAAAGGATGTGACGTCATTGAAAGCTTGTCACATGGTACTAGAGCCAATCAGAGCGTGGGAACTCCATCCCTACTCTGATTGGCTGTAGTACGTCACATCCTTTTTCCCCCCAAGCCTCTGTCACATGGTATACCAGAGCCAATCAGAGTAGGGATGGAGTTCCCACGCTCTGATTGGCTACCATACCATGTGAGGGCGGCCATGTGTCTTTTCATGATGTCATCTTAAAGGCAATTGAAGCAAAGCCATTCTGATTGGCTGTGCTTTCATTGCCTTTAAGTGACGTTATCATTTTTATTTTTATCGGCCAAAACACATGGTTTTCACGGCCCAATCAGGGCCGTGGGAACCATCTGACGAAAATGTGACGTCATAGGCCTTTAAAAGCCTATGTCGTCTCATTTTGAAGCCAGACGCCGCAGAGGAAGGACCTCCGGAGAAGAAAGAAGACCAGGGCGTGGCCGAAGATGGAAAGAAGACCCCGCCCCGCCCGGAAGAAGATAGAAGAAAGAAGAATACAGATAAAGATGGATTACAAGTAGAAGACCCGTGGATTGATTTGGATTTTTAGTTTAATGTTTATTTTTTTGAATGGTTTATTATTTTATGGGTTCCTGTTCGTGGATTGGTTCGTGAGTAAGCTGCGCAACTGGAGTCGGTGGGGGCAAGTAATGGTAAGTGAACTAAAGAAATGTATTTTATTTAACTTGTTAATTTTTTTAAAAGCTTTTTTAACATGAGTATTTTTTTTTTTTGTGGTATATCATTTCTTGCCACTGTATGTATGTATGTATGTATATATGTCTACAGAGATATATACATACAGGGTAAGAAATGATGTTGTTTTAAAAGCTTGATTTGATGTGTTTTAAATTAATTTGTCTATGCTGCTATGCTTTATTGTGAGTTTAAAGTATTTTAAAATTAGATAGATGTAATTGTTGATATTGTATTGTGTGTTTGAGGGAGGTCAGGGCTAGCCTTGGTTTTAAAGTTTGTATTCTGGTTGGTGCTTATATTTTTTTACATGCTAAATTGTTCTGCTCCAGGCGTGAATTAGTTAATTGTTTCATTGTTCGGGATGGACTGTCAATTGTTTAGGGATGTAAATAATAATTGCTAATTGATTTTTGTTTACTTGATTGGTTAAAATAGTTGACTTGTTTGGAGTACAGTATTTGTATTTAGCTTGCTATGATATTGTTAACATTCATTTGCAGAATGTATATGGTGCATAGATTTTATGCATCATTTATACAATGTAAATGCAATGTATTGATTGGAATGTGAGGTGTTTCATTGGCATTTGATGATTTAGATTGTAAGATCAGTTAGGATTATTAAAGGAAATTCATTGTAATGTAGTGTGTCTGTATGGAGAAGTGTTATTTGTAGGGCAGTATGGTTTTGATAACCCTTCTACATTTATTTCTATATTGGTTTATTATCTGTGTGTATATACTGTATCTCTCTCTCTCTCTCTCTCTCTCTCTCTCTCTCTCTCTCTATATATATATATATATATATATATATATATACTGTATATATAGTTGCATGATGAAGCCACTGTACAAATTCATGGGTGATGGGTGGGTACCGGCCAGTGTGGCTTAACCCCTTAATTACCTTTGGGGTTATTATCTGATAAGGTGTTTAAGGGGTTAATTGATATCTGAATGTAATTGCAATGTATTGGCTTTGTATTGGCTATGTATTTTGTGGGCAAGACAAGGATGTTGCTGGCGACGGACACTTCGTATTGATGAGGTCAGTAGCACTTTATTTATTTTAATATGCTAGTTAATGTTTTTAATAATGGGCAATTAATCTATTATCCCTATCTGGATAATAGTTATTTTGCAAATTATTGTACTGTAGGTGTTGGGGGGGGGGGTGTATGTATTGAATGTATAGGCCAGGTTTATTTCTTTTACATTCAGGGTTTATTCCGTGGTTCCGTGTGGGACCTCTGGAGACCACCTGTGGTTTCCTCGGGTATCCCACGGGTATCAGGTTCCATGGGTGACACATGCGGGGATGAAGCGGTGGCCTCACATCTGTGGGGGCACCGCCGACCCGTAGTCTGCGGGGATGAAGCTGTGTGGTCCCACTTCTGTGGGGGCACCACGGACCCGTAGTGAGCACCCGTGAGTTCCCCAGACCCCCGTGGGAACCACCCGAGGCCCCGCAGACACCTGTGGGTCTGACCCGGGGCTCCCAGACATCCTTGGGCCTACCGTGGGGACCCAATTGTGGCCCACGGTGTACCCAAGGAGACCACCTGGGGGCCATGGTGCTGGTGGGACCCACCAGCATGCCTCCAGAACCTGTTTAAAAAGGGCTGCTGGTACCCTGTAGGTCTGTCCAGGTGCCCCGCCAGCCCACCGGGGACTCGCGTGGGGCTGCGTTATGAACACTGTATGTAAAAGAATAAATCATGTATTTATGGGGGGGCACAGGGGGTGGGTAATGTATTTAATAAATAGAATGATGTTTATTGTGGGTCACTGTGTTGTTTTTATTGTGGGTACTGGGGGTGGGTGGGGGGTGTTTCCCCAATGGTATGTGGGTAAGCCTCCCTTGTGGGTACTGGGTGCGGGTGGTTAGGCCTCACGGGGGGGGGGGTTAGTGTGGGAGGGTATGTAGGCATCCCGAGTGGTGGGTGAGGTGGGCTAACCCCTTAATGACTGTAGCGGTTAATAACCGCTATGGTGATAAAGGGGTTAGGGGACATTACTTTGTATGTTTTAATTTTTGTCTCTGTTTTGCAGCAGTGGAGGGGCCATGTGCATGTGGGTAGTGGGTAGTGGGTGTGGGTGTGGTTATTTACATGGGATCCCCTCCCCAAATTTACATACAGTACACTGCACTCACAGAAACACAGGCAGGGAGATTTAACCAACACAATAGGGGGAGGGGGGCTTACACAGATTAGTCAAATCATGGAAGTTTAGCAGACACAATAGGGGGAGGGGTTTTTACATAGATTACAATCAAGGCAGGAAAGTTTAACACACACAATAGGGGGAGGGGGTTTAATATAGATTAGTCAAGGCAGGGAAGTTTAACACACACAATAGGGGGAGGGGGTCTTACACAGATTACTGTCAAGGCAGGGAGGTTTAACACACACATTAAAAATATGCATTTAATGTATTTATTGTTTATTCTGCCTTAACCCTTCATTGCCTTAGCGGCTATCAGCTATGGTAATGAAGCAGCATTTCTGTACTTTTAATAATATTGTGCAGGAGCAGGGGGTCCCCTGAGCATTAATTTCTGGCTCAGGGAAACCCCTGCTCACTGTACAATATTATTAAAAATACAGAAATGCTGCTTCATTACCATAGCACATAGCAGCAAAGGTAAAGAACGATTCTTTATTGATGTGTGTGTTTTATTCATACTGTAGATGTGCAGAGGGTCTCCGGAGCAGAAACGTTTTGGTTTTAGGTCTGGGGACCCCCTGCTCCCCGAGATACAGGCCCCTTTAGGGGGTGCCGGTATCCCTCTGCTTGGTTTACAGGCCGCGGTCACGTGATCGGGACCTTTAAATGCAGAGGGATACCTGCACCTCATAAAGGGGGCTGTATCTCGGGGAGCAGGGGGGTCCCCGGACCTGAAACCAACACGGTTCAGCTCCGGAGACCCCCTGCACATCTACACTATGAATAAAAATTTATTTTAAATGTATTTATTTATATTAATTTATTTATTTAGATTTATTTATTTATTTTTTGGGCGGCTGATGTCTGTGAGTTTTTTTTATTGTGTGTAGCGGGGGTGGGTGAAGGGGGTATTAGTCCCAACGGTGGTTGTTTAGGGCTTGCGGGTGGGTAGCGGTAGGGGTTAACCTGTTCATGACCGTAGCGGTATTAACTGCTACGGTCGTGAAGGGGTTAAGTGCACCCGCAACCCCCCCGCAAGTCCTAAACTCACACCAAGGGCCAAATACCCCCTTCACCCTTCCCCGCTACCCACAATAAAGCGGACACGGTTGGTTAACCCCTTCATTGCTTTAGCGGCTATCAGCTATGGTAATGAAGCAGCATTTCTGTATTTTTAATAATATTGTGCAGGAGCAGGGGGTCCCCTGAGCATTAATTTCTGGCTCAGGGAAACCCCTGCTCACTGTACAATATTTTTAAAATACAGAAATGCTGCTTTGTTACCATAGCACATAGCCGCTAAGGTAAGGAACGAGTGTTTATTTATATATGTGTTTTATTTATACTGTACATGTGCAGAGGGTCTCCGGAGCAGAAACGTTTTGGTTTTAGGTCCGGGGACCCCCTGCTTCCCGAGATACAGGCCCCTTTAGGGGGTGCCGGTATCCCTCTGCTTTGTTTACATGCCGCGGTCACGTGATCGGGACCTTCAAATGCAGAGGGATACCGGCACCTCATAAAGGGGCCTGTATTTCGGGAAGCAGGGGGTCCCCAGACCTGAAACCAACGTGGTTCAGCTCCGGAGACCCCCTGCACATCTACACTATGAATAAAAATATATTTTAAATAATTTTTAATGTGCCGATGTTTGCGCAGAGGGAGCAGCGGTTCTCTCTCTGCTGCAAACACATCTCGCCAGGGGACGGCCTATAGTATCATTGATGTGCATATACAGTACTGTATGTGTATGTTAGGGGTTATAGGGGTTGTTGTTATACAGTATATACTGTATATATACAGTATATACTGCATTACAATTCATGAATTTCTCGGCTTCAAAGACAACAGCTCGCAAACGCCCCCATGCGTTTTTACACGGCATTGCAGTATTGCAGCCAGCGGGAATAAAATGCTTAAATCACAGCCGTGAAAATAACGCAATACATCCCGGGGCGAAAACGATACAAAACCGCACATCACCGGGATATTCCGAAATTCGCAGAGCTAGCCAAGTAAGAATAAAGTTGGTCGCCACTGTATATATATATATATATATATATATATATATATATATATATATATATATATATTTCACTGTGCATTTTTGTCATATTGGAAGTAGCTCTGGGCTCCCTTTGTGTTTTGTTTTTTGTCGTAAACGGTGCCACGCTCATTATCACCACTTTTGACACTTATATACATATATATATATATATATATATATATATATATATATATATATATTACGGTAATTTGTGGGGTTTATATGAACTTACTGGGTATCTGTGTGTTTAGGAAACCATAGTTGAAAGCTACCTGACCACTGAACACTGCTTCTGGATTCCTCAAAGTCAGACCAATTGCCAATAATGATTAACACAGTGGGGATTCCCTGCTTCTAAATGTGACTCCCGCTGTGCTAATCCTACCGGGCTATACCAGTTTGAAAGAGCTGCACAGTGAAAGCTGACATAATCGTTCCCTCTCTGTGCATCTCTAAAAGGCAATCACAATGTTTTTATATTAATGATATAGTACTGAAGCAGGGCATGTCTGGAGCTTAACCGTATTAATTTCAGCCCTCGGGATAGCCTGCCTCCTGAGATACAGACCCTGGTATGGGGTGCCGGTATCTCCCACAAGTTTAATTCTCCTGCGTTGCGTGAACTGGACAGTTACACTTGCAGTAGATACTGGCCTACATACCGGGGCCTTTTACTCAAGAATCAGAAAGTCCCTGGAGCTGATGTGGTTCAGCTCCAGAGACCCCTGCTTCAATACTATGTGATTAAAATAATAATGAAAGCAGTGTAATCAGCTGTTAGAGATGCACAGAGTGAGGGACCGCTTCTGTCTGCTCTCACTGCACAGCTCTTCCAGACGTGTACGACCCGGTAATATTAACACCGCAGTAGACATGGCAAGAAAAGGAAAAGTAGTGGAGCCCAACAAAACAGGTTGCGAGGCGTGATGTTAGAGAATAGGAAAACTTTAATAATCAAAAAAATCCATACAGCAGCAGGCAAAAAAGTCCCCTAATGCGTTTCACACCAACTGGTGCTTTGTCAAAAGCATACACAATACACTATACAATACACACAAATGGAACATAGCTACATTGGCGGCCGACCTGAGACTAAGTCGGCTAGATCCGCGACTCTCAAATAATCCCGGTTAGGTGCGTTTTTTTTTTTGCCCGGAGTGAATTGCGTTATTTTAGCGCTCGTGATATTAGTATTTTATTCTCGCTGTCTGCAATACTGCAATGCCGTGTAAAAACTCAGGGGGGCGTTTGCGAGCTGTTGTCTTGGAAGTCTAATACCTTCGCGGTTCAACCTACGTCAGTACACAGTCTGTGTGTGCGCGTGCAGAAATTGTAAATTTGCATATTTAAAGTATACATGCATTTGCAGTGCTGTACTGTACAGTATGTCTCATTTGAAAATTGTTGAAACGCATAGGCGTGTACAGTACTGTAACAGTGTCACATTTCGGCATATACAGCGCTCTCCCCTCGCTCAGGATAATTAACTGCACTGCAGGGTATTTCAACTTCTTATCTTCTCTACAATGCAGTACATCTCTCCCACAACATTCCTTTGAATGTGTGTCTTGTTTCAATCACATTCCTGCTTGACAGCAGGTGATTACTGCGCATGCACCTGTAACTTCGCCCACCACTGCTTGCTTGCTTGAGTGAGTGACCAAAAAAAATAAAAAAAACATTTTTTTTATTCCAATTTTTTTTTTTTTTCTCCACAAGCCTGCAAAAACCATCTTGATACTGTATTACGATATTCAATCTGTGCTGTTGCTTTTGACTGCGACCCTGTGCGTTTGACTGCACATGGTTGATTTGTGTGCTTTTTACGTACTGTTTTTGGGGGTGTAGGGATCATATTATTATGATGAATTGCCTTTTGAAATTAAAGTACAGTATGTCATTATCTTTGAACTTCATGCAGCTGTACCCTGTAGCCCCCTCCCCCACGAACACACACAAGGCTAGCTCAAGGATTTGAAATTCCACGGAGTCATTATTTTCTGAAGCTTGACATTGTGTTCTTCATCCGTCCATAGCCGAGCTAAAAAGCCTCACTGCACCTGCGTGTAATCCTCTTTGAGATGGGAGCTAGCTGATTACTGCGCATGACTCACCCAACCCCCCCCCCCCCTCCACAGAGTCATTAATTTTCTGAAGCTTGACATTGTGTTCTTATTCCGTCCATAGCCGAGCTAAAAAGCCTCACTGCGCCTGCGTGTAATCCTCTTTGAGATGGGAGCTATCTGATTACTGCGCATGACTCACTCAACCTCCAACCCTTTGAGGCTTTGTTTACGGTAACGCTTTGGAAAATCACTTCTCGAATTTCATTTGGACAGCATTGTGAGCATTTGCTGAGCATTTGATTTGCAGAGCATCACCTCTTTATGCGCCTGTGTGTAATCCTCTTTCGGATGGGAGCTAGTTGATTACTGCACATGCACTTGTAACTTCACCCACCACTGCTTGCTTTAGTGAGTGCCCCAAAAAAATATATATATTTTATCCACAAGCCTGCAAAAACAATCTTGATATTACGATATTCAATCTGGGCTGTAGCTTTTGACTGCGACCCTGTGCGTTTGACTGCACATGGTTGATTTGTGTGCTTTTTATGTACTGTATTTGGGGGTGTAGGGATCAAATTATTATGATGAACTGCCTTTTGAAATTACTGTACTCTACTCTATGTAATTTCTTTGAACTGCTGCACAACTAATCCTTCATGCAACCCCCTCCCCCACGCACACACAAACTCTTATCGACAGACACCTCCAGAGAGCCATTAATTTTCTGAAGTTAGTCATTGTGTTTTTAATCCATCCCTAGCCGAGCGTCAATCACCTCACTGCGCCTGCATGTAATCCTCTTTGAGATGGGAGCTAGCTGCTTACTGCGCATGACTCGCCCAACTCCCCCCCCTCCACAGAGTCAATAATTTTCTGAAGCTAGTCATTGTGTTTTTAATCCGTCCCTAGCCGAGCATCAATCACCTCACTGCGCCTGCATGTAATCCTCTTTGAGATGGGAGCTAGCTGATTACTGCGCATGACTCACCCAACCCTCCCCCCCCCCAACCCTTTGAGGCTTTGTTTACGGTAATGCTTTGGAAAATCCCTTCTCGAATTTGAAATGTAAATCTGATTTGCACAGCATTGTGAGAATTGAGAGTTAAAAAACCATTAACTGATTAATGTTGTTTTGTCATTCATTCTTTTTCTTTTGTGTACTGTAGGTTTGGGGGGGGGGGTGTTGTCAATGATAATGATTAGCAGGAATGTAAATAAATATTTATTTTATCAGGAACCAAAAAATACAAATTTAAAAATAATCATGAATAATACATAATGCAGTCTTTATTAAGTTCTTCTGGCAGATTGAAATTGGATAAACATTTAGAAAACATTTGTAAACCATGGATAAACATGAATAATGCACATTTATAAGAATATTATTTAATAATAAATAATGTATAATATATATATATAGTAATATAATTTTTTCCGTCTTTATCTTGTTCCTCGTTCTTTGTACAGTACAGTAGTTCATTGAGAGAGGAGAGGTTTTGTGTACATCATTACTGCTGTTTATATACTGTACAAACAGATTAGACTGCACACAACACCCCCCCCCCCCCCGTCCCCCAAGGCCATCCTTTTTTTCTGAAAAGACAAGAAAACAAAAAATGAGTGCAGTTACAGTAGAGGCAACGCTTATTCTAACATTTGCTTTAAACTAGCCGGGTTACATTCAGGGTATGTGCTGGGTATGTTCTGGGCTAGTTTGAGGCACATTTAAGGCATTTCTGCATTGACTAACGACCCATAGGATTAACACAGCAGGGATTCCTGGAAGTCCAATTCAGTTTGAATGGGACTGCCAGGGACCCCCGCTGTTAATCTGATAGGCCATTAATCAATGCAGAAATGCTGGGGCTAGTTTAAAGAAAGTTTAAGGCATGTATTCAGAATGTACCTGGGTGTACCTGGGTCTTTTGGGGAATTGCCACTGGTTTTTGTTAGAATAATCGCTGCCTCTACTGTATGTGCGTACTGTATTATGGCATTGTGTGATGTGTAGTACTACTGTAGATGGCTGGTGCTGCTTTCTCTGGAAAGAAAAAAGTTGAGCAGTTAGTAGGCAGTTAGTACTGTCAAACTAGTCTATACTGGAACTACTGTACTGTATACTCTGACTAATGTTAAATACTATGTAACCAGAAGGCTGGTGCTGCTCTCTCTGGAAAGAAAAAAATTGAGCAGTTACTGTACTGTACTGTAGGTGCATACTGTGTTATGGCATTATGGCATTGTGTATGCAGTTAGTACTGTCAAACTAGTCTATACTGTAACTACTGTATACTCTGACTATTAGGAAATAAAAAATCTGTGCCATACTTACCTGTATCATACTGTACTTACAATACTACAGTACAGTACTACTTTCCTGATTCTTGCCCATTACGCGCGATCACAATGGGCAACACAGTCACAATATGGTCTATATATTTATTACAGCGTTCCACGGTGAGTACGTCGTTCCAAAAACTCATTATGCCTTTCGCCAACTCATCCTTTTTGGAGGGTTTCACCACTTTCTGGATATGGTCCTTCAGCTGATGCCAGACTATTTCGATCGGATTGAAGTCTGGCGATCTGTCATTGGAAAAAAAGGACAATTAGTTAAAGAGATACAGTACACAGTAGAAACAGTGGGGAAAAAATGAGACATGGTTACCGCACTTACTCCGCTGGCGTCTTCACCCAGTTGATACCGCGCTCAAGGATATGCGCTGTTGACGCGGTGTGCTTCGGATCGTTGTCCTGGTAGAAATGGTGACCATCCGGGAACTCGCGTGTGATGTACTCCACTATCTCAGGCACAATTTTGTCTTGGAAGAAAACTTTATTCATGATTCCTATAACAAGAAAAGAAATGTGCTCAAAAAACTGCACAATAGTACAGTAAAGTGCATACAGTAAGGCTACACTAGTACAGTACAGTGCATAAGGCTACATTATATTTGATATATTTTACCTTCAAAGATGACAATGCATCCTGGTCCATGCCTAGAGATGGCACCCCACACATGCAGCTTCACGGGGTGCTTTGGCCGCGGCTTCATAGATTTGCTACCTTTTTTGTGGAATGCAAAGGTTGCAAATCTCTCCAGCGACACGGTAGACTCGTCAGTGAAGATGCAATCCTGGAATGTTTCCCCACTGTCGATCCATGCCTGGGACTGGACCACTCTTTTGATTTTGTTTACGTTCCTTATAATGGGGTACGCTCTGTAATGACAAGGAATAAATAATTTTAGTGGTACAGTACAATTTCCTAAACCACACTTTTACCTCCTGTACTGTCCAGTACTAACCTCACACGTCCATATTTCCATCCAATGCTGCGTCTCATCTTCTTTATGCTGGTCTCGGATACAGTGAGATTGTGATTTTCCTGAAGAGTGTATTTGACCCTTAATGCACTCTTCTCATCATTCTCCTCACTTATTTTGTCCACCAGAAGAGTTGTCTCCCTACAATGTAAAGAAAAACAATCCGGTAAGTTACAGTGCAGTAAGCCACAAGCACAGCATTACAGTATTACAGAACAGTTCTACAGTATCAATATGCAGCAATATAAAAAATATATATACTGTTGTAACATAAATATAAATTGAAATAACCAAAATATTAGAGACAGTAGATCAACAGTACACAATATATTGTTCTATTAATATGCAGCAATATTAAAAATATATATACTGTTGTAATATAAATATAAATATAAAAAATATACTGTTGTAATATAAATATAAATATACAAAATATATATACTGTTGTAATATAAATATAAATATAAAAAATATATATACTGTTGTCATATAAATATAAATATACAAAATATATATACTGTTGTAATATAAATATAAATATACATAATATATATACTGTTGTAATATAAATATAAAAAATATATATACAGTATACTGTTGTAATATAAATATATAAAATATATATACTGTTGTAATATAAATATAAATATATATATACTGTTGTAATATAAATATAAATTTAAAAAATATATAATCTGTTGTAATATAAATATAAATATACAAAATATATATACTGTTGTAATATAAATATAAATATAAAAAATATCTATACTGTTGTAATATAAATATAAAAAATATATATACTGTTGTAATATAAATCTACAGAAATAACAAAAATATTAGATACAGTACTGTAGATCACAGTACAATATTTTATATAAAAATTTTTTTTTAAGTTGTATAAATATACTTACGCGTTAGTTACCCTTGGTGCCCTTTTGCGTTCTCTGGTTTTTCCGTGTGCATGATAGCTCACGGTGGTTGCTGACACAACAAGGCCAGAAGTAGCTAACCAGCGTTTGATAGCAGCAATTCGGTGTCCGCTCATGTACATCTCCTTAATTCGCATGCTGAGATCCTTTGAAATCTTTTTAACAGGCATTGCTGCGAGTAGAAAGAAATACAAACACAAGAATGTATATTCGATGTTTAGTCGATGTGTATTCAATGTGAAGTGAATCCGCAAAATGGATGGTGTATTTATACGGTAATGACTCACATTAGAGTACGCCCATTTTCAACACCTGTAACCTCGCCACCATGCATAAAAGGTTACACACTTTACATAGCCCACCACTCGATGATCTTTACCTGAACTTGCCTTTGTCCAGATACTGCATTGTGCCATCTACTTGTAAGGATTCAGGAGTCATGCCGCTCGCGGCGTGCTCCTCACTCACCTGCAGCCCTGCCAGGGTCTCCCGCGGCTCACACGGATTCCTCCTTTAAGACGCCGAGCTCCGTTTCCTCTGTGCGCGCGCACGTCAGTTCCTTTCTTCTGCCCTCAGTTCAGGGCGTGTGCCCGCGCACGCATCCACAGGCGCAGCCACACGTAGGCGTGGCCACACAGAGGCGCACCAGCCTCTTAAAGTCACAGTACCCTTTTCCAATGCTGCAATTCAATACACCAATTCTTCTAGGATCTATAGCTCCTCCTCCAGGAACTCATCTAGACCTATCCCTGTCTCAGCCTGGCCCATTCACACACCCCCACCTTGCACCTCTGCCATTGGACCCTCTTGCCTATATATACCCTGCAGCTTCATTAACTCGTCGGCTGAGCATAGAACCAGTTGTTCTCATCACTCTCTGCCTCCCTAGTCCTGTCTTGTCCTATCTTGTTTTGCAGTCTTCCTCGTGTACCGAACCGGCTTCCGCTATGTCTTCCCGCACCTCTGGCATCCCGAACTCAGCATACGGCAACACGACTCTCCGCACCTCTGGTATCCCGATCTCGGCAAACGGTAAACGACAACGTCCCTCTCTCTAACCCCGGACATGGCAAACAGCACCCTCTACCATCCGTACCTCTCCTGTCCCGAACCGGACTTCCAGACCACTCTACTCTCAAGACGTGCCCTTGTGGCTGTGGGTGGCGTTATATCCTATCCCACCTCAGCACCGCGGTCCCGTCTCGTTTGTGGTGAGCACGCCCTGACATTATGCTCAGCCCTACAAACATGGACCCCACTGAGGTGGAGCGCACTTTAAATGCCCATACAAATCTCTTCACCAGGCTAGAGACTTATCTGGAACAAGCTGATAGACGAATGGATACGTTACAGCAAAGCGTTCATTCCCTTACCCTTCAAGTCCGAATTCTCAGTCGGCAACCCTCACCCGTGGCTTCCACAGCTTCCGCAACCGCCTTTCCAGCACCTCCATTTGCTTTGGAACCTCGTATTCCGGCCCCCAAACACTATGCCGGGGATCCCCAAGGATGTAGGGGCTTCCTTATCCAATGCCTCATCCAATTTCGACTCTCGCCCTCTCGTTTTGTCTCTTCTGTCTCCAGGGTCGGCTATATCGTGGCTCTTCTCATTGACGAGGCGCTGGCTTGGGCTTCTCCCATCTGGGAACAACAAGGTCCTCTCACACAGGACATAGATCTCTTCGTCGAGGAGTTCCGAAGAGTCTTCGACACCCCTGCACGGCAATTAACGGCAGCATCATCTCTTCATCACATAACCCAGGGAGATCGACCCGTCGCCCGGTACGTCGTGGAGTTCCGCACACTTGCTGCTGAGACGGGATGGAATAATGAAGCTCTATCTTCAGCGTTTTGGCAAGGTCTGTCGGAATCCCTAAAGGATGAGCTCGCAGCGCGGGAACGCCCCACTGACCTAGAGGATTTGATCGGTCCGTGCGTTCAAGTGGACCAGCGTCTGCAGGAGCGGAGGACCGAATGTTCTCGTTACCGTCAACGGGTTTCAAGGCATCTTGCTCCATCGTTCATGGCGCCTTCACCTTCTTCCGGGGATGTCCCGGAACCTATGCAGTTGGGAGGTAACAAGCTGTCTGCTGCCAAAAACAACGTCGACGCAATGCCGGTCTCTGCATGTATTGTGGCAATCCCGGTCACTTATTACCCAAGTGTCCCCACAAGCCGGGAAACGCCAACTCCCAATGAAACCCCGGAGTTTCATTGGGAATACTGACACTTTCTCCCATCAGCAAAGACGTCCTTCCCACCAGGATAATGTTGCCAGTAACACAGTCTGGAGAGGGGTTTCACACTCAAGCACGGGCGTTCATTGACTCCGGTTCCGCAGGCAATTTCATCGATGAGACCTTTGCTAGATGGATCAATATTCAATTTATCAATAAGAAGACGCCAGTAGGTCTGGAGGCCATTGACGGTCGACCTCTACAGCCGGCATTCATCACGCTAAAGACGGTGCCTCTCCTATTGCAGTTCGTCGACAGTCATACAGAGATCAATTCCCTCGATATTATCCACACTCCCTCTGCTGAGCTGATTTTGGGTCTTCCTTGGCTTCAACTCCATAATCCTCACATCGACTGGATGGATCGGGAACCCATCCAGTGGGGTGCTTCTTGTGCCAAGACATGTCCCAGGATTTTCCAGAAGATTGGTGGGTTGTCTACCCTGCCAGAGAAGGTCGACTCCCTACCTTCTGTGTATTTGGATTTCCGAGATGTGTTCGACAAAGCACGTTCCGAGATTCTACCTCCGCACCGTTCTTTCGACTGTCTTATTGACCTACTACCCGGGGCACCTCTTCCCAGAGGACGATCCTATCCTCTCTCTCTCCCAGAGACTAAAGCCATGAACATTTACATTGCAGAGAATTTAGAGAGGGGTTTCATCCGAAAGTCTTCTTCTCCAGTCGGAGCAGGCTTCTTTTTCGTCAAAACGAAGGACGGTTATCTTCGTCCATGCATAGACTATCGGGGTTTGAATAACATTACACGCAAGAACCGCTACCCACTGCCCTTGATACTGGAACTCTTCGACCGTCTTCAGGGAGCAACTATCTTTTCTAAATTGGATTTAAGAGGTGCCTACAATTTAGTAAGGGTATGTGAGGGGGACGAGTGGAAGACTGCTTTTAACACCCATGACAGCCACTATGAATACCTGGTCATGCCGTTCGGTCTGTGCAACGCACCAGCAGTCTTTCAGGATTTCGTCAATGAGATTTTTCGGGACATTCTGAACAAATTTCTTATCGTCTACCTAGATGACACCCAAATCTTTTCTAAATCCACTCAAGAACACATCAAACACGTTCAACAGGTGCTGTTACGCCTCCGGGAGAACCATCTCTTTGCGAAATTGGAAAAATGTCAGTTCCATCTCAAGTCTGTGGCATTTTTGGCATACGTTATCTCTGACACCGGATTTAATATGGATCCAGAGAAACTTAAAGCTATTTTGGACTGGCCCCGTCCAACCACCCTCAAAGCCGTGCAACGCTTTCTAGGTTTTGCAAACTATTATCGGCGCTTCATTCGCAATTTTTCTTCTACGGTATCTCCCATAACTGCTCTCACGAAGAAGGGTGCAGATCCCTCATCATGGTCTGAGGCCGCCATACGGGCATTTAATCTTCTGAAAAAGGCTTTTGTGTCTGCCCCTATCCTCACCCACCCAGATCCTAAACTTCCATTTACCATGGAGGTAGATGCCTCTGACATCGGGGCTGGGGCTGTCTTGTCCCAAAGGACATCTCCCTTAGCCAGACTAAACCCATGTGCCTTCTTCTCGAAGAAATTTTCGTCCGCAGAACGGAATTACGATGTCGGGAAGCGGGAGCTTTTGGCAATCAAGTTGGCATTAGAAGAGTGGAGACACTTCTTAGAAGGTACGGAGACACCCATAACCATACTCACAGACCATAAGAACCTTCTCTACCTAGAAGGGGCACGTCGTTTGAGCTCTCGGCAAGCCCGCTGGGCATTATTTTTTTCACAATTTAATTTTCTCATCTCCTTCATTCCTGGCTCCAAGAATCTAAAGGCGGACGCCCTGTCTCTACAGTTGCTTGCAGAGGACAAGTCTGAAGAGGAGCTAGAGACAATTATTCCCTCTAAATGTATCCTGTCCGCCAACTCCTTTGATATTATGGACAAGATTCAATCCGAGCAATCACAGACTCCGATGGGGCTCAAGGTTCTGGAGGGAAGACTCTACACGGCACCCCAACACTGCAAAAGGGTTCTCGAGTGGTGCCATTCCTCTAAATCGGCAGGACATCCAGGGATACGGAAAACCAACGACCTTGTTCAACGTACCTTCTGGTGGCCAGAGAGGGCTAAGTATATGGAGGAGTTTGTCAAAGCGTGAGGCACTTGCGCTCGCAACAAAGTACCCCGGGTCAGACCAGCAGGTCTTCTTCTTCCTTTACCCATTCCGGACCGTCCCTGGAATCATATTTCTATGGACTTCATTGTAGAGCTTCCAGACTCCAAAGGGAAGAATACGATTCTTGTGGTCATTGATCGTTTTTCCAAACAGACGCACCTTGTTCCCTTGAGGGTTCTTCCGAATTCCTCCAGGCTTGCGGATGTTTTCATCCAGGAGATTTTTCGTCTTCACGGAGTGCCTGCAACCATCGTCTCTGATCGTGGGTCTCAATTTGTGTCAAGATTTTGGCGAGCCTTTTCCCGAAAAATTGGGGATTTCACTTCAATTCTCCTCAGGATACCATCCACAGACCAATGGGCAGACGGAGAGGGCCAACCAAAACCTTAGAACAATACCTTCGGTGTTTTATAACCGATACACAGGATGACTGGGTGGATCTGCTTCCTTGGGCTGAGTTTGCTCTTAACTCCCTTCGCAATGACTCCACTCAAGAATCTCCCTTCTTCATAAATTGTGGCTTTCACCCTTCCCGTCTACCCTTCTCCCCTCTATCCTCAGGAGTACCAGCGCATCTCCCGGCTGAAAGACTTATGGACGAGGATTCAGGAGAACTTAAAGGTGGCCACAGGGAGACAGAAACTCCAGGCAGATCGCCTTCGACGCCAAGTGCCGGAGTTCGCCCCAGGAGACAAGGTGTGGCTTTCATCCAGGAATATCCGACTAAAGGTTCCTACCATGAAGCTAGCTTCCAAGTTCCTCGGTCCCTTTCCCGTGGTTAGGAGGATTAATCCTGTGGCTTATCATCTACGCCTTCCATCCTCAATGAAGATACCTTCGATCTTCCATGTGTCTTTGCTTAAACCAGCATTTCAGAGTCCTCGTTTTTCCAAAAATACTTCTCCTCCACTTCCTCTTATGATTCAAGGTCAACAGGAGTACGAAGTCCAGTCTATGCTGGATTCTAGGATTTCCAGAGGAGGAGTACAATACCTGGTCCACTGGAGGGGGTTTGGACCAGAGGAACGTTCATGGATTCCCCACCGGGATCTTCACGCACCTCGACTCCTCCAGGCTTTTCATCGTAGGAATCCCTCCAAGCCATGTCATGGACGCCAGGAGGTCGCCCCTGAAGGGGGGGGTACTGTAAGGATTCAGGAGTCACACCGCTCGCGGCGTGCTCCTCACTCACCTGCAGCCCTGCCAGGGTCTCCCGTGGCTCACACGGATTCCTCGTCTAAGACGCCGAGCTCCGTTTCCCCTGTGCACGCGCGCGCACGTCAGTTCCCTTCTTCTGCCTTCGGTTCAGGGCGTGTGCCCGCGCACACATCCACAGGCACAGCCACACGGAGGTGCGGCCACACAGAGGCACACCAGCCTCTTAAAGGCACAGTACCCCTTTCCAATGCTGGAATTCAATACACCAATTCTTCTAGGATCTATAGCGCCTCCTCCAGGAACTCATCTAGACCTATCCCTGTCTCAGCCTGGCCCATTCACACACCCCCACCTTGCTACTCTGCCATTGGACCCTCTTGCCTATATATACCCTGCAGCTTCATTAACTCGTCGGCTGAGCATAGAACCAGTTGTTCTCATCACTCTCTGCCTCCCTAGTCCTGTCTTGTCCTATC
Source organism: Ascaphus truei (assembly GCF_040206685.1). Taxonomy (NCBI): domain Eukaryota; kingdom Metazoa; phylum Chordata; class Amphibia; order Anura; family Ascaphidae; genus Ascaphus; species Ascaphus truei. Next base: position 267,095,102 of record NC_134486.1, on the reverse strand, counting down.
TTGTTTTGCAGTCTTCCTCGTGTACCGAACCGGCTTCCGCTACGTCTTCCCGCACCTCTGGCATCCCGAACTCGGCATACGGCAACACGACTCTCCGTACCTCTGGCATCCCGATCTCGGCAAACGGTAAACGACAATGTCCCTCTCTCTAACCCCGGACTTGGCAAACAGCACCCTCTACCATCTGTACCTCTCCTGCCCCGATCCGGACTTCCAGACCGCTCTACTCTCAAGACGTGCCATCGTGGCTGTGGGTGGCATTATATCCTATCCCACCTCAGCACCGCGGTCCCGTCTCGTTTGTGGTGAGCACGCCCTGACACTACTTCCATGGATCAACCCCGATTCTACAGACGCAGGAACCCACTCGCCTCTACCGTGCCTGTCATGCAGAAAAAGTGAAAGGCGGTTGCCGTTTCCACACCAAGGCCAAAGCGAAAGGCTAAGGCCAATAAAGAAAACCTTCTGCTGACCACAAAGGCTAAGGGTTTTAATAGACGTCAGCCTTATTATGTCAAGAAGAAATACAGTGATGTACTCTCAACGCAAAACAAATGGCAGCCAACCCATCGAACCCGCAGACCACTTCCTCCCATACTCTTCGACGACTCTGCCGCCGCTGTCCCGGAAATCTTCAGCCCGTCTTCTCCACTCTTCGTCCTCGATGCTGCCGCCGCACTCCCGGAAACCCGCAGGCCATCTTCTCCAGTTCTATTCGACGATGCTGCCGCTAGTGCCTCTGAAATACACTGGTCACTTTCTCCTTTGCGCTTAGACGACTCTGCTTCTCGCCCGCAAATCCAGAGGTCACTTTCTTCATCCCTCTTCGACGACGCTGCCACTTCTCCTCTACCTGATATCCACAGGTCACCTCCTCCACCCTTCTTCGACGATGCTGCCGCTTCTCTCCATGGAACCCCCATCTCATACTCCGTAGCACCCATCCACCCAGATGTCCACACGACATGCACAAGAAGCAGCTCGTTAGACCGGATGCTGAATGGGATAAGTGTGGATATCCCTGTGGACTCCATTATGCTGACAAAGATAGATCTGCTTCTGGAGACCATGCTAAATATGGAGCAAAGGATGCTACATATGGATCAATGGATGGATCGACGGATGGAGAAGATAGAGGCTGACATAGCGGGGATACATCATTTGCTCAGTGTTCATGCCCCTGTTTCCCCGACCCTGGGGCAGGAGGGTGGCATGGATGTGATGAATGGGAGCATCGACACCCTTCCATCACCAAGCGCACCCCCTCAACCAGAAGATTTAGTGTACATGTTTGCCGTTGAGGAGGACATGACAACCCCGTCAAGACCACGCCAGGAGACAACACAGCGACCAAGACCAGAGGAAAGCTTCCTCCCAGACAACCTACCATTGCCCGCTGCCGCAAGCACACCCGCTCACAGAAGACCTACATTCGCTAGCATCGATACGGTGCCCAACATCACCCTGCGCGATCTGCCACCGGCACTCAGGGAGAAGTATAGGGTGATGAGTGCTGGTGCATCCCACAAGTATGCCTTGGTCATTTTTAAGCACCATGTGCCCTACTCAATGTACTGCGACTGGGCCTTCAGAGTGAACTACGAAGGAAATCGCGTAAAAAAGGCACTTCCTGACAATTTAAGAAAGACCATTTTGGAGGAATTGCTTTTAAAGGCAAATTAAGCACAGCCATTCTGATTGGCTGGCAACATTCCCTTTAACATGACGTCACTAAATCCAAGATGGCCGCTGTGTCACAAGGTTGTTCAGCCAATCAGAGTGTGGAATTTGTTCCCACGATCTGATTGGCTGAAATACCATCTGACGCCGGCTTCGTGACGTCATCTTAAAGGCAAATGAAGCACAGCCATTCTGATTGGCTGGCATCATTCCCTTTAAGTGACGTCACGGCAAAAAAAATAATTAAAGTCTGCACATGGTTTTAACAGTCAATCAGGTGGCTGGTAACCATTTTGAGGGTAAATGTGACGTCACAAGCCATATTTAAGGCCGTGACGCCTCATTTGAGCCCAAGAAGCCGACGAGACAGCATCGGCTGGGATTTAACTTGGGGTATTTTGGATTGACAGGTGAAGAAAGAAGATAAAGAAGAACAAGAAATGGTTACAGATGAAGATAGAAGAAGGTGATTAAAGAAAGAAAAAGAAGATTGGGGTACCTGAGCCGGATCTTCATGGCGGATGGCATCGGATGCTGTTGGATGCCTTCAAGGTACATGAGCTTCCTGTTTCCCCGGGAGTCGGAGGGCCACCGCTTCTAATGGTAATTAATATATTCAATGTTTGTAAATGTCTCTTTTTACAGGTTTAATCTTTGGATGTGTTTTTTGATTATTTGGGGAAGGCACATTGACTGATAATATATTAATCGGTACCTCTTTAGGGTACAGATTAATTCATTATTATGACAATATTTGGGGGGCATTTCTCGCTTGGTATTGGTGTTGCTTTTTGGCATTTCATGTATTATGTGGATGTAATTGTTTGTTTTTTCATGCTTAATGTAATTAAAGGTTTGCGATTGGTGTTCGCTTGTACTTAATGTAATATTATGTTAGCTAATATGTTTTATGATTACTTCAGAGATTGTTTTAATTTATTTTTTGGAGTTATAATGGTTATATTCATTAATGTTGGAGTAATTCATTGTTTACATTGGTTAGTGTTACTATTCATTTTGAGTTGTTTCGGAATTAATTGTTTAGATTGGTTAATGGTTTAATTAATTCATTGTTGATGTTGCTATTGATTGGATTAGCTGGCTACTATTTGTATTTAGTGACGTGTGATTTTTTGGAGTTTAGTTACATTTTATTATTGTGTGTCTTGTGTATTACTGTATTGTCATTAGGGTGCCCATTGAGTGCTATAGAGGCTTATCATGCCCATATTATTATTATATGGGTATGATGTACCACTATACTACTCAATGGGTATAGGGTGGGTATAGTCAGTCAGGGTGGGTGCTAGGCCTCCCGGGTTGGTATCGGGTCAGGTTGGGTTAACCCTTAATGACTATAGCGGTTCGTAACCGTTAAGGTGATTAAAGGGTTAGGGGCCATTAGAATGTATTTATTTTATATATATGCTTTCTGGCAACGGAGGACAGAGGGACTTGCTTTTATGGTAAGTATAACTTTATTTATTTACTTTAATTATCTATGCTAATGCAGTGTTTAATAATGGTAAAAAACAGAAACACTACACTCTTACCCCAAGTTACGAAACAGAAATAAAAAATAGTATAGTGTAAGGTAATAGATAATTAATAACTCCAATGGGTTATCTCCGAAAATAACCAAAGACAACCTTCGATCCCCTCTGCTTCAACCCGGTGTAGGGATCATCCAAATCCCTTAAAGATACGTAAAAACAGAAAAAACAGGGGAGCAAGGGGTTAAAGAAATCAGGACACAAAAAACCCACAGATAGTCACAAATGGGAATTAACACCCCTATTGAGGGATGATGATAATGGAAATATTATAATTAAACTTACACGGCCTTGTGTAAGTGTTGGTATATAGAGGTTTCTTTAATAAACACTCCAACTTGTCCCCCTCCTCCTCCTGGGACAAGTTGGAGTGTTTATTAAAGAAACCTCTATATACCAACACTTACACAAGGCTGTGTAAGTTTAATTATAATATTACCATTACCATCATCCCTCAATAGGGGTGTTAACGCCCATTTGTGACTATCTGTGGGTTTTTTGTGTCCTGATTTCTTTAACCCCTTGCTCCCCTGTTTTTTCTGTTTTTAAGTGTTTAATAATGGGCAAATAATCTATTATCCATATCTGGATAATAGTTATTTTGCCCATTACTGTACTGTATGGGTTTGGGCGCAGGGGGGGGCGTGTATTGATGTTTTTTTAAATATTTATTAATATACATTTCTTTAATAGTGTAGAGGTGCAGGGGGTCTCCGGAGCTGAACCACGTTGGTTTTATGTCCGGGGACCTCCTGCTTCCCGAGATACAGGCCCCTTTATGGGGTGCCGGTATCCCTCTGCATTGAAATGTCCCGCGTCACGTGACCGGGACATTTCCTTGCATAGGAGATACCGGCACCCCATAAAGAGGCCTGTATCTCGGGAAGCAAGGGGTCCCCGGACATAAAACCAACGTGATTCAGCTCCGGAGACCCCCTGAACCTTTACACTATTAAAGAAATGTAGATTTAAATAAATAATTTTTGGGCGACATTACAGCTGGGAGAGGCAGCTCTCTCAGAGCAGCTCTCTCTGCAGCAGAAATGAATCGCTGGTTTAGGCCTTTTCAGAGGCTCAATGCTCTCGCTGGCAGCAAATCGCCCGTTTTGGGCATTTTGCTATCACTGGTAATCGAGCCTTTCTGAATACCGTGATAGCAAAGTCCAAAAAACAGTCATTTTAAATTCCCTGGCGATTTTTTTTATCAACCCTCTCTGAATAAGGCCCTGTATCCTTAAAATATTTGAAACATGTCACATTCCCCTCTTAAAAGGTGTACATGTTTAGATACAATTAAATGGTAAATAGCATGATTAAAAAAACTTTCCTGAAATGTCATGCAAACTAATTTACATTTTAGCCCCTACAGTAGCTTTTAATTATTTTCCTACTCTTTGGTCCATCCCTGCCTTGTATGTTTACTTTTAGAGATGTACCCTTTAGACAAATACATAGTAATCAAGGTGTGGTATTATCATTAATCGGTAAACCAAAATCATCCTCTTTCCATCTGATTTCTTGGACAGTCACAAAGTACTGTCTTTCCCTACAGGGTTGGTGACTACAGATTGGTCATCAGATATTATGATAACACTCATGTCCTTTCCTTATATGGCAGATGACAGTTGGTTATGTATTTTGAGATGTAAGCATGAATGATTTATGTGTGAATTATTACACTTTCTTCCTCTCCTATTTAATCATTTCTGATTCCTATCTTTCTCTTTCTTCCCTCACTTTAGAATTAGTGGTTCGCAGATAGTTGTCCTGTAAACAAAAACAAAGTAGTATCCATAGCCTACATCTCTGAGAAAAGTGTCTACCTAAGACCCTACAAAGAGAGTGACAGAGGTTTATGAATAAGACAAACATCTTCAGTCCCTACTATCATGCCACACCCAAACCTGTCGTCAGAGTACATTACGTTTAGGAAATAAAGATCCCAGACCTGGCTCTCTAACACCACCACACTGGATGCGTCCCTCATATAGAGTTATAGAGCCAGGAAATATCTCAAGCAGGATCCAAAAAAAGAGTCAGAGGGGAAATGAGAGCTCAGTGTGCCTGAGTTAGTGCATGCATTACCCAGTATACTGTATGTATGCATGCGTGAAAGCCCTTTAATAAGATTTTTTGCCCGTTATGGCTCTATAATGGAATCATACAATCTGTTTCCATCTGTGGGTCCTTGTTAATTCTTTCCGACACTAGTCATTGTGCAATTGTCATTATTCAACAAAAAGAAAACACTAATGTAAATTAAATGCACACAGATAGTAAAAACACTAACACAGATTAAAATCATGCAAAAGCCCTAATGTACAATAGGTCTCCTATTCTCAGTTGGCTAATATCCCATACACAAAAGACTAAGCAGCTAGTCCTCGACTCTCAACAAGGTAATGCTATCTCTGAGCTGTTAGACATACAGTACATGATATACTGGAACCTTCCAGCATACATACTGGAACAACCAAGTCCTGAACTACGGTACTCCTTTTACTCAAACATAGTTAGCTCATATATCTATTATCATTTCCAGTACATACAGTACTGTAATACTTGAATCTTATTGCTAGGAGCATAACATATATTTCCTTTAATTCCCTAGGCTGCCTGCATAACAGTGGCTACAGTATATACTTATTTTAACCAAAACATCTAATGTCAGGAAAAAGCACAAATCTTTGCTGAAGGACATAAATCATTAGGGTCAATACAAGGGACTCATTTCCCTAGAAGCCTACCTCAATTAAAAAAAAATCTGGTTTATGAAATATATATTTTAGTCTGTCGTTTTACAAGAATACAAACTGAATAATTCATGGAGAAAAAAAGGTAATTCTATTTATGGTTACATTTTATTGAATTTTAAGAAGCGATTTACAAAACAGGATGTGACCTATCCCATATACAATAATATAAATTGCTTTCCAGCTCCTATTAAAATTTTCATTTGAATGACAGGTACAATGGAAGAGATTATAATAGCTTGACTTCCAATTACATTACAACTTTTGCTAGTGATATTGGCTTTTGTTTTTTCTTTAATATTTAATAGCTGCAATAAGAACACATGGTATTTCAGTTCTATCTATCATATGAATGTAAAAAATCAAAATCAATTAACAATTCTGTTTTTTTTCTGTATAACTTACTTACTGCTCAGTGGGGCACCAGCTATCACAGAACTTACATGTACCTGCACATTTAGGGATGTCATTTATAAATGGTAGACTGGCAAAACAGATTTTAATTTGAGTCAAGCAACAACAGAGAATGGCATCTATTCTATGTATAAACCACTTCTCAATGGGCTCCATTACTGAGCATGACTTGACCCTTTTTAGCCCTTTGTTTAGGACAGCACATAAAAAAAGAGAATGATATGCTGTTCAAAACTAGAGATGTTAACTTGATATTGTGTTTTGGTGCTAAACATTTGTTGTGTTTTTTGTTTTGCTAAACTCGTCGCTTGGTCTTGGTTTTTGATAATTGGGAAAATTTGAATTTGATGAAAAAGATCTGAAGTTGTTTATTGCTTCCTACTGTACTTATTTATGTAATACAGTACATGTTATAGGCTAAAGCAGTAAAATTCCGGACATTATTGAAATTCCTGCTGTCTGATTGGTTAGAATTCCGGGCATTATTCATTCAGAAATGCCCAGAATTTTTGGCAACTTGCCAATTCCCCTTTCACAGCTACAGGGGAAGCGCGCTGAGAATTTGAAAAAAAAAGTGCCAAATTTAAAACTGTTAACTGTAAATACCTCTCCTGGTCCAAGCTCCGACAGCACCTCCATTCCTCTGCTCACACAGCACGGCAGCATATGCAGTCTCTCTCTGTCTCACAGCTACTAGGCCTGTCAGAAGCTGGCGTGTCCTAAATGGTAACTTTGTTACTTGCAACAAAATAATATCACTCACACCTTTTATATTTTGTGCTAAGGCCATTTGTATTTGCTTTTTATTTAGTTGTGGTTAATATAGCTGTCCCCCCACTTCTCTCCCCCATCTCCCCTCCACCCACCTCTCCCCCTGCACTTCCTCCCATCCTCCCACTTCTCCCCCTTACCCCATTTCTCCCCTCACCTCTCTCTCTTCTTCCCTTCGCCCCTCTCTCTCTTCCCCTCCCTCTCTCTCCCCCCTCTCTCTTCCTCCCTATCTACCCTCTCTCCCCCTCTCTCATCCCCCTCCCCCTCTCTCTTTCCCCTCCTCTCTTCCCCTCTCTCTTACCCCGATTTTCTTCCCCCTCTCTCTTATCCCGATTTTCTTCCCTCTCTCTCCCCCATCTCTCTCCCCCTCCCTCCCCTCTCTCTCCCCCATCTCTCTCCCCCTCCCTCTCCTCTCTATCCCCCAATCTCTCTCTTTCTCCCCCCTCTCCCACTCCCTCTCTCTTCTCACCTCTCTCTTTTCCCCTATCACCTCTCTCTTCTCCCCTCCCCTCACCTCTCTCTCCCCCACTCACCTCTCATCTCCCCCCTCACCTCTCTCTCCTCCCTCCCTCACCTCTCTCCTCCCCCCCCTCATCTTTGAGACTAGTAGGTAATGAGACAGGTGGTTTCTCTATACTGATTGACTGGTATTTACTGGTAGAGAGGAGACACGTCAACTGATGTTATTGTTGGAATCTCTCTGCTTATCAATTGATTTAAAAAAATACATTAATTAAAGTAATAGAAATAATACTAATAATACCAAGTTCCAGTTAACCAAACCAAAACAGAACTGGGACAGGACACATAGTGGTTGGAATTGTACCATCCTTTACCAGTTCAGCATTATAATAAAAAATATAATTAATTATGTGTATAATTGAAAAGGAATTACTTTCACCTTCCCTCTCCGTGCCCCTGTCTCATTCTCTGCCCCTCTGTTTGTCTCCATGTCTCCCTTCTGAACTTTAGTGATTCAAACTACATTTATCCATCAGCTAAAATCTGGATGCTAGGCCCAAACAAAAATGAAGTAGAACCGTATTTTCTGCTTCGCTTGCATCTCACCGTATTTCCCTCTTTCCAGTACAGCTTACCCTACAGTACCTTCCCCTATTTTCCCCTGCCAACACTGACATGAAATGATGTCAGGGGGGAAAAAGGGGCATCTTATAGAAAGGGGGAAATACCGCAAGATCCAAGTTGAACACGAAACAAGGTTTTGTCTAATTTGTACACAGATCCTAGTGTCAAGCTAAGAAAACTTCAGATCACAGAAGTTCAGGACTGTTTGGATTTCCACAATCTGAATTAGCTCACTTGTTCTTACATAAATGTCCTGGTTTCATACTAATCGTTAAGATCAAACATTGTTTTTCTTTCAGTGCCTGGAACCAAATTTTTAGGATTTTGGTTCTATACATAATATTTATTTAACATATCTTTAATTTTGAAATATAAATTAAGAATTTCTTTAGACCAAGTTTAGCTTTTTTTTTAATACCTCCAGAGGTCATCTCACACAATGCTGCTGCTATTTTGGAGAAGTCTTTCAAAAAAAGTCAGTCGCAACTTAAAACTTAGTAATTGCTGTCATTTTTTAAAGGCATTTCAAAGTCTTACTTTTTTTTTTTTTTTTAACATTCTTTGATTCAGTAGACAGCTCTTCTGTTGACACCAGGTGACCCAAAAAGTGGACTTGGTGCCCCAGGATATTGCATTAATTGGGCATGAACTTTAGATCATGCTGGCATATATCTACCAATACCAATTTCAGTTTATTTAAATGTTACTCAAACTTGGAACTGAAGATATTATTTAAGTTTAAGAGCCCAGTGTGAAAGTTCTGATTTCAGAGACAGCAAATCCTGAGGTGAATTCGGAGGCCAAATCACATCCACTTGCATTAATATAGTGCTATTGGGTTTGTAAATGCTATCTTGAGCTTGATCTCCTCAGAGATCTATAATTGACCTGTTGTCTCTGTAAGTCTCTTAATATACTTAATAGATTGTAAGCTCTCCATGGCAGGAATTTAATTTCCTATGGGCTGATTTGATATTTGTTGCCTTTATTGTATTATAATTCTCTGAATTTGATTGTCTCTTCTCTAAAACGCTGCATACACTGTTACCGCTCTATAAATACAAATATGCATTTATAATTTTGGCATCTTAGATCCAGTGTGGAAAATAATTTTGCTTCTCCCAAGGTCCTTAGAGCTTCCATTCATGGTAGGAAATCCTGCGCAGACCTTTTCAGCTGCCGATAGTCAAAATACTGTAGATCTTTTTTTGGCCACTAAAGGACATGCATTATCACTCTTCTTCAATTTCCTGGATATGCTTGCACACATTTTGATACTGCAAGTACAGATTTAGCAAGAATTATTGCCATCGTGGGTGCAGCGAGGAGCACCTTGACTCCTGAGTGAACCCTGCGTGAACACATTGTTTTCCACACTGGTACGCTGCCGTGACGCACCTCATCTGAGGCTTTGCTATGGCAAGTCGGAATAATTATTTGTGGGGCTTATTATGTTATTTTAATTCATTACATGGCCGGCAGGTGGCGCACTGAATATCTTTGCCTATTATACTCACTAGCAACAAGTATCTGTACCCTTTAATGCTTCACTACTCTACAGTTGTAACCCCACAGGTGTCTGAATACAAGATACAATGTCGACATGTCTTGCTTTAAACAATGTCTTTCTTTGTGTAATCGCCTTATTACACTTGGTACTTTTCTATCACACTTTACTCAAATAACAATGCATTAACCAAATTTGTCTCAGTCTGTTTGTACTGTGCATATCATGTAACATGACACTTTCTAAACTGGCCTGCAGTTTTGCACATATGATATATTGTGCCATTTCAGACAGTAGTGGGAAGAGGAACAAAATATTGGGGAGTGCTTTAAAGTGCAAACTATTAAGAGCAACGTATGAAAAAAGTGAACAAATAAGATAAAGTGAATATTTTATAATAAAATAAACTTCAGTGTAAAATAGAATAAAAACAGATAATATCAACCATAAAATGTGTGGTGTTCTCTTTGTTCTTTTTCTTCACATACAACAGCTTTCGTCTTCCATTGTTTTCATAGTTTCCAATGTAACCCACCATTTTTTTAATGGGACACTATTTGGAAGTCTTTCATCAATCTGTTTGGGATTATTTTGAGAAACAAACAGATAAAAATAATGGATAATGTTTTAAGAATAATCTAAAAAAGACAGAAAAAGATGCCCTCAAGGAACTCATAGATGATAATACAATTACTATTAAGACAGCTGATAAAGTGGGGGGAGGTTATAGTAATTATGGATACAACATCTTACTGTCTTTGAAAGTGGCCAATTGAATCTTGAAATATATGAATATGTATATAAATGTAGCCCCGAGGTAAATTTAAACTCCCTGACCTCCCTACGCGCTTACCGGGTGGTCGCGGGTGCCGTCGGAGGCAGCGGTGGACCCGCCGGGAGAACGCGAGGGTGGGGGCCAGTGCAGGGAGCAGCGCGAGGTATCGCGGTGCAGGCCGGTTGCCGGGGACGCGATCGGGCCGTCGCTAGGGCCGCGATCGCGTTGCCACCGGCCCGGCGGCTTGTACAGAGGGCGCCGCCATTGCGCGTTAGCTCGCGCATGCGCAGTAGGCGGCAAGCGCGAGATAGGACCCCAGGGCTAGGGAGAGATCATGCGAGAGTAGGGAAGAGGATAGTGAGGTTGCGGCGGCCATTAGGCGTTCGCGCATGCGCGGGAGAAGCGCGCACGCGGCCCCAATACTTAGGCAGCCCCCTGGGAACTACAATTCACAGGAGGCATAGGGAGACAGAGGTCAGGTGCTCCCTTGCGGCCAATAGGGCTGGAGGAAGCTCAGCCCGGGAATATACAGTAGATACATTTCCCGGGCTTTGCACAGGCAGTCTGCACGAGGAGAAGGAAGGAGTAGGAAGGGTGTAAGGAGCGCGTGGCTCCTGCACCAGGTAAGGGTTCTCCTTAGGTCCCCAGGCAGGCCCCAATTCCCGGTAAGGGCAGGGGGTAACTGAAAAGGGATGGCCCTAGCTAGGGAGGTCACCCTTAGGTGTGGAAGGTGCAGTTTGGCAGTGCCACAGCGGATAGGGCTGTGCGCACTGGCAAATAGGCACAGCGTGCGAGCAGTGGATTTGCTGCGGGTTCCAGTGAATGGTGTGTATCGTTCTGTGTGTGTTGCTGCATGTGCTGGGCGCAGTGTGTGCATCGTGTGTGGATGTCTGCAGGCTGACAGTGTGAGCTGTGTGTCTGCTGCAGACTGTTAGCTAGTTAATAGCTAGTTGTTAGTGAGACAGATAGGACTGGGTAGCTAGGGGAGGGGGGGGCAGGTTATTGTTCCACAGGCCCTAGGAGTTTTCCCCAAGCCATCCCAGGTTGCGGTTCATCAGGGACAGGCCCTAGGTTAGGGTTCCTGTCCTGATAGGGTTAGTTAGGGATAGCGGCGGTTGCTGTTCCCGTGATGCGGGTGGTGTTGCCGTGATTCGGTTGCTGTTCCCGGGAAGCGGTGGGACCCTCGTTGGGGTCCACGGAGAGGAGTACCTGGATAGGATCAGATGGACGTCTGACCCTTTTAGAAGAAAGTTGCAGGCCCGAGCATCGGAGTGCTCGGAAGGTACCTCTGAAGTATATAAGTGCACCAACTGGGCCCTAGCTTAATTTAGTGACTGCGCAGTCACCCACGACCTCCGTAGGAGTACGGGACATTGGGTGTGGGGGATCACAGGACACTGGGTGGGAACACCAGACATTGGGCTGAGGTGATGCGGATAGAGCATAAGCATGAGTTATATGTGTGTTAAGTGAAGTGTTAGTTATTGGTTTATCGTATACGTGTGTTATTGTATTTCTTACCCAGGGCTATCTTTCATAACGGGGATCCTGGGTAAGTGGAGGCGCTGCACCAGGTAAATGGTAAGGGTTTCCCCAGGCTCCCAGCTAGTGGAGGCTCAGATCTCCTGGAGCCACAGGTGTTACGCAGTTACCAGTAGTCCCTTAGAGCAGGTGTGTTGCGGGGAAAGGAACCGGTTAGACCACGAGGGGCCAATGTGAGATTGGGTGGGTCAGGCGGTTCACAAAAAGAGCTACATAAAATTAAACAAAGACCCTTCTCCCAACTTCTTGGAGGAATTAGAACATCAGGTAATGTAATAATTTATTGAAGACAAGGACATTTTTTTTTTAAAAATTGAGAGCAATAATTTTATAATGGAAAATAGTTGCTATAATCCTGATTGGATACGCAACATCCCTTATGGAAAACTATGACGATTGAAAAGGAACTGTACAGAAGAGTATGTCTTTCGCCAACAGTCTGAAGTCCTGTTAGATAAATTTAGAGATAGAAATTATAGTGCCTCCACAATAGAAAAAGCTCTAGAGAAAATTGACACTGTACAAAGAAAATATCTGATTATAGATAAAGAGAAGAATGCGAGTATTAATAAAAAATAATTTTAGTATGTCATTCCTACCCCAATATAATAGAGAAGTCAGGAAAATTAAAAATATATTAAGTAGCCACTGGTATATTTAAAACAAAAAATGATACGGTCCTGAAAGATCATTTACCTGACAGACCCCATGTTATTTTTCGAAATGCACCAAACCTCAAGAGCAGACTAGCCCCCACCACTTTTGCTAGAAAAAATTACAATAATACCACATGGTTTGGGAAACCAAAGGGATTCTATGGCTGCATCATGTGCAAGGCCTGTGCACATAAAGATAAGGCCAAAATAGGGTTCATTTCAAGGAGTACAGGAGAATCTTTTAATATTGAAGGATATATCAATTGTAAAAGTGAATACGTTATATATGTCCTTGAATGTCCATGCAGATTACAATACTGTCACGCTGTGCTCACCACAAACAGGACGAGACCCCGGTACTGAGATGGGAGTAGTAACAAACACCAGCCACAGGCACGGGGGCCATGTCCGGATTGTAGGTTTGTCTTGACAGCAGGGTCAGGGATATAGATATCAGAGAAGTCTTTTAACTTGTCGAGTTCAACGTAGGAGATATCCGGAGCGTAGAAGGTACTTTTGCCAAAGTCAGGGTTGGAGAGTGGAGAGTGGTCGAGGTGCAATGCCGAGTTCAGGATTAGAGAGGAGCGAGGAGTCAGAGGTAGCCAAGATCAGGAGCCAGAGATAGGAGTAGCCAAAGCAAGCCGGTTCGGTACACAGAAGATCAAAAACTGGAACAAAGCAACATGACAGGAACAAGGCAGGAAAAGCAAGGGTAAACACAGAGTAACAAGAATCTATACTCAGCAAATGTGCCTATAATATTGGTGAGCATATATAGGTTGGATCAGCCAGCCCCCATTGGGGGTGGAGTGGGGGCGCGGCCTCCGCGGTAGCTGTGATAGGTCCAGGGCTCAACAAGCAGGTGTAGCTGTTTGTGCAGCTAAAGAATGCATCTATGAGCAGGTGCAGCTGTTAGTGCAGCTAATGAATCTTGACACGGAGCTTGGGGGCATGGTGCATGTGTCACATGTGAGCTCTGCGCGCAGTCAGTGTACGTCATGATCCGGGAGCGGAGCCAGAGTCCACGGCATAGGATGACGCCATTTTGGCGCGCGTGCATGCTGCGCGCGTCTGGTAAGGAATGTGGTCCATAGGCAAACTGCGCGTGCGCGGTGGTGCTTGAGAGGATGTGCGGAATGGCTGTACTCCGGTAATCCTTACAAATACATTGGACGCACTACAAGACCCCTAAGAGTTAGAATCCTTGAGCATTTAGGGAACATAAGAAAATGGGTAATTACTCATAATGTTTCCAAACATTTTAAGCTGTTTCATAACTCAAAAATTTCTGTTTTATAGGGATTGAACACATACCGTTTCATTGAAGGGGGGGGATAATAGATTAAATAGGCTGCACCCAATTAAATCCGAACCATTATCATTAAACAGATCAACCGCGGGTGACACCCGGCATGAATGCGGCATGAATACGGCATGAATGTGGCATGAACGCGGTGAAGCGCGTGGCATTCTGAAAAAGCCACCGCAAAATAACCGAGAAGTGTTAAAATAAAAGCTGCCGCGGCTGTATATATATATATATATATATACTGTATATATATATATATATATATATATATATATATATATATATATATATATAAATATGTATATATATATTTATATATATAAATATGTATATATATATTTATACAAACATATATATGTCGTTCCTTTAGCATCTCCATGGTTTTCTCACATAGTACCGACCACAAGGACATTGTATAATGTAGACCACATATCTCGACTTACAATTCATATAGTCTGTGATTTTAATTTGAATGCCATTATGTGGATGTGAAAAAGTTTTACCAAGGATCAAGTATTGGCAATTGATGCAACCATCGCATTTGTGTACTCCAGCTGGTCTTTGGAGCCAAGTTGTTTTAGCTACATATTTGGTAGGGGGCTCCACTTGGGTCTGTAAATCCCCTAGATTACGGCTTCTTCTATAACAAAATCGTGGTGGTTTTTTAAGTACTTGCCAATTTTTTTATTATGTGATAGAATGTGATAATGTCGTAGATGCTTTGTTTGATCCAACCTGAGGGTGTGATGAATGTACTCTTGATGTTAAACCAGTCATCGTACTCATTCTTTACAGTTGATTCTAGGAGTCTGCCTCTGTCCAAACGTCTTGCTTTTTCCAATGCAGTCGCAATGTCTGTGCTGTTGTATCCCCTTTCTTCAAACCGCTTCGCTATTTTAGCCAATGCATGCTCCAATTCATGTGGTTCGCTAGTAATTCTTTTGATTCTCAGGAATTGAGAATACGGTAAGCCTCTCATCAGTGGAGGGTGATGATGGCTGGTTGCCAGTAATAAAGTATTCTTGTCTGTTGGTTTATTGAAGAACCTTGTAACTAGGGAACCGTTGCTTTTATAAACAACTGTATCAAGAAAGTTAACTTCCGTCTTACTAAAACTAGCCGTGAAGCATATGGTAGATGGGATGCTATTGAGGTCGTTAATTAACTTAAGTAGTTCTGTTTCCTGTCCACCCCTGATGAGAAACACGTCGTGTTTATACCATAAGTACGTGATATTGTGTCTACTGTATGGGGTATCGTTTAAGATACTGTATATGTTTGTTCATACGTATCCATGAACAGGTTGGCATGGAGGGTACCATATTTGACCCCATAGCTGTACCCATGAGTTGTAGGTAAACTGTTTTTCAAATTTAAAAAAATTCTTATGTAAGACAATTTCCATAAGTAGCAACAAGAAATCAGGTGGTGGGCCGTTATGTAAAGAGAAATTATTAAAATTACTCCTGTTTGCCTCAATGCCTTCAGCATGATTGATGTTGATATACTGTATAAGCTTGCCACATCCATTGTCACTAATATGATATCTTCTGTAACACAGGATAACCTCTCAATGTGATTAATGAAATCTGTGGTATCTTTGATATAGGATTGCATTTGTATTACCATGGGCTATAAAAGAAGTCTATATATTTTGAGATAGGATGGCAAAGTGATCCTCTGGCGGAAATGATTGGTCGACCTGGAGGAGTAGTAACTGATTTATGGATATTTGGTAGAATATATACAGGGATAACAGGAAATGGTTGTTCAAGAAATTTACCAGTGTCCTCGGAAATCCACAAATTGGATTTAGCTTAATCAATTATTGAGTAAATTTCCCTTTTAAAGGTTGTGGTTGGACCGGCAGTTAAAGTTTTGTAATGTGTAGTCACACTCAATTGTTTTAATATTTCCCCACAATAGTTAGTATAGGGCATAACCACTATACCACCTACTTTATCTGCTGAGCAGATAATTATATCTTTGTTCATTTGCAATAATTTTAATGCTTTGTGTTCATCCCTAGTTAAATTGTAGTAACTAGTGGAATAGTTTTTAATTTTATTTCTTGTGTCTGACTCCACCAAACTCATGAAGGTGGAAATATGTGGTTAAAGCCATCAGAATGATTCAAAATGGCCTATGCAACACTCTAGAGATCATGGAAGTACAGGTTTGTCGGGCTTGGGCCTCTTTTAATTGTTTTTGGTGATTGTGTGTTAATTAAATTAATTGCACCTAGGTTTAGGGGTATTTATGTTCTGTATGTTCATTCTTTCACTGCACTGTACTGTACTTGACTTACATGAATTCTGTCTGCAGATTTCGTGAAACCTGTATCGTACACACACACACACACACACACACACACACACACACACACACACACACACACACACACACACACACACACACACACACACACACACACACACACACACACATATATATATAGACCATACGATACCGGTTGAAGCATAACATCAAGGGACAGCACTCAGGTAAGTTGATCACACGTTCTATGTATTGAAAAAGACACATCTGACACATCACAAACAACGTGTGATCAACTTACCTGAGTGCTGCCCTTGATGTCGTGCTTCAACCGGTATCATATGGTCTAGATGGATAGATGGATAGATGGATAGATGGATAGATGGATAGATGGATAGATGGATAGATGGATAGATGGATAGATGGATAGATGGATAGATGGATAGATGGATAGATGGATGGACATACATACATACATACATATATACATAGAAAATGATATATCCACTGAAAATTAATATTGATACACATTACAACAACTATATAAGAACATCACTAAAAACCCTGAGAACAAACCCCAGGTTAGAAACTATTCCTAGAATGAGTTGATACCACAACAAACAAAAAAAAAATTGTGTTCTTTTACTGTTCAAATTAAACATCCCCTCTGTTTCTTCCTCCCATCCTACACTTCTTCCTAACTCTCCTCCTGCCTTCCCTGACTCTTTTTCCACTGTCTCGCAGGAGGATGTGTCGCTGTTGATCGCCACTTCTCCCTCTACCACTTGCCCTCTTGACCCCATTCTCTCCCATCTCCTAAAACCTCTTGCTCCTACTATAATCCCTATGCTCACACACATTTTTAACTCCTCCCTCTGCTCTGGAACCTTTCCATCCTCCTTCAAACATGCAACAGTCATACCATTACTCAAAAACAGCAAGCTTGACCCTACCTGTCTTTCTAACTATCGACCTGTCTCCCTCCTGCCTTTTGCCTCTAAACTCCTTGAACGTCTTGTATTCTCTCGCTTGCTCCATTCTCAACACCTATTCTCTCCTAGACCCTCTACAATCTGGCTCCCGCACTGCTCACTCCACGGAAACAGCCCTCACTAAAATAACTGACGACCTCCATGCTGCCAAAGACAGAGGTCATTACACTCTGCTCATATTACTCGACCTCTCTGCAGCATTTGACACCGTGGACCACCCTCTTCTTCTTCACATTCTCCATACTCTTGGCATTCGGATCAAAGCTCTATCCTGGATCTAATCCTACCTCGCCCATCGTACTTTCAGTGTCTCTTCTGCTAACAGATCCTCCTGCTCTATTGATCTCTCTGTGGGGGCTCTGTCCTGGGACCTCTTCTCTTTTCTCTGTATACACTCTCTCTAGGTGACCTAATAACATCTTTTGGGTTTAATTATCACCTCTATGCTGACGACACACAAATATATTTCTCAACACCCGACCTTACACCTGCTGTACAAACCAAAGTTTCTGAATGTCTCTCTGCTATATCTTCCTGGATGGCCCACCGCTGCCTTAAACTCAACATGGCAAAAACAGAGATCCTCATACTTCCTCCCAAACCTGGCCCCACTACCTCCTTCCACATTACTGTTGGAACTACCATCATTCACCCAGTAGCCCAAGCACGCTGTCTAGGGGTCACACTCGACTCCTCTCTCACATTCGCCCCTCACACTCAAAACATTTCTAAAACCTGTCGCTTTTTCCTCTGCAATATAACTAATGTACGCCCTTTCCTCTGTTGCTCGACTGCTAAAACTCTGACTCAGGCCCTCATTCTCTCCCGTCTTGATTACTGTAACCTCCTGCTGTCCGGCCTTCCTGCCTCTCACCTGTCTCCCCTACAATCTATCCTAAACGCTGCTGCCAGAATCACTCTACTCTTTCCGAGATCTGTCTCAGCATCTCCCCTCATGAAATTCCTCTCCTGGCTTCCGATCAAATCCTGCATCTCACACTCCATTCTTCTCCTCACTTTTAAAGCTTTACACTCTTCTGCTACTCCTTACATCTCAGCCCTAATTTCTCGTTATGCACCATCCAGACTCTTGCGTTCTTCTCAAGGATGTCTTCTTTCTACCCTCTTTGTATCTAAAGCCCTCTCCCGCCTTAAACCCTTTTCACTGACTGCCCCACACCTCTGGAATGCCCTTCCCCTCAGTACCCGACTAGAACCCCCTCTATCCACCTTTAAGACCCACCTTAAGACATACTTGCTTAAAGAAGCATATGAATAGCACTGTGGCTATTTTGAACACATGATATATAAGCTTGGCCCCCTGCAGACGCACTTACCAGAACTCCCTCCTACTGTCTCTGTACGTTCTCCCTACCTACCAATTAGACTGTAAGCTCCTCGGAGCAGGGACTCCTCTTCCTTAATGTCTAAAGTACTTATTCCCATGATCTGTTATTTATATTATCTGTTATTTATTTGATTACCACATGTATTACTGCTGTGAAGCGCTATGTACATTAATGGCGCTATATAAATTAAGACATACAATACAATACAATACAACTAAGATATGTACTGTAATATATTTCTAAATAATAGCTACGTGGTCAACGTCATGTGTAAATAATAAAAAAATGACAATCTCACAGTGTATGCCTGAAATAGTTGAAGTTTTTATGTAGTTTTTGATGCTCAAGATCCTGCACTGGTCAAATTCTAGTATCAACAAAATATTTGTAATGTGAACCAAACAACATACTGGAGATAAACTGTTTCTTTTCTTTATTTCTTAGCATATACTTTTTGATTACATATCCAAATGTGTATTTGCTAAACCTTCTCTTGGTAGCATCATTTATACAGATTTCTGTACAGTAAAAAGACTGCAGTAATAAATATATTTTATGGAGCTGAATTAAATGATTTTCCTTTAGGGTGACATAAAACTACCACAAACTACTCAGGCATGTTGTTCTAAACCATTTTAAAAGCTTATTAAAAGTCTTCCTGTAAATACAAGAAAATATTTATAAATGATAGTGGGTTTGATTTCTAGTCTAAACTGTTTGCAATATATGTAAACAGTAAATAAGATATTAAGTTATTTATGAGAACAGTGTGATGGCTTCACTGGACGCATTGCTGACCATGTGATAACTTTTTTCTTTTTCTTCAAACAGTGCAAATTTGTTCAGTGGATTGCACATTCTACTAATCCACAGAATGGATTCAATTTAAATGAGAAGAAAGGATGTGGTGGTGGTGGTCTCAAGCCTCCCTCCATATAACTTAAGAATAGACACTTGTCCTCAAAGGAGCACACCTGAGGTTCCATGGGAGATATGCTAGTGACTATCCAAAATATATTTAAATGAGTCACATACCACACAATCTAAAAGGCTGTCCATAACAACTATGTTAAGTTGACAAGCATAATGACTGGAATGCTGTACGATATCATACCCAACAGGACTAGAATCCACAACCACTGCTTTTCTGAGCAGCAGCTTTAGCAGTGTGAGAACTAGGTGCAGGGTAGCATCTCCCTCTGTCACTGTCTATTAGTATGTCTCCAAAGGATATCTATTTTTTTTACTTTGATAAGGATTGTAACCTTGGAAGGACTTCAAGCTTCAAGCAAAGTGTTCTGCCATAAGGCACCTTTGGTGCTGAAATACATTACAGCCTATTCAAATAAATCCTGTAAGGTGTATTCCCGTGCCAGAAGCTGTCTCATGGCAGAAGCTTATAGCTATAATGTCCTATCTCACAATGTGTAAAGGTATGAGCACTCAGAGAGAAGTAGAGCTTAAATGTATGCTATGACAGTGGTTCCATCTGTCAGCTAGTTAAGGTCACGCTGGTAAAGCTGATGTTCTGAATAAGAGCTGTTGTGTTGGTTCTGATTCTGTCCAGTCAGATGCTATACAGCATTCCTAAGGGGCTTTAGACTTGTCAGCTCTGTAACAGCCAATCCAATTGTGTCCTGTGGTTTGGTTGCGGGAAGCCAATGGAATTCCTTCCTGTGGTTTGTAGCATTTTATTCATTTGTATTTCAATTTAGTACGTATGTGTCTGGCAGATGGCACAGTGAATATTTTTGACCCTGTCTCCATATGGCTATTGAATGACTGAAGTACTTAACAGTACAAATAATGTTTTATACCAATTTTTTTGTCATGTTATTTGTCTGCAGTCACTGTTAAATCATGCAATTCTCTTAAGGGAATTAAAAATCTGTTACACAGTAGCCACCTTTGCACATATCCGTCATGTAACACCACTGTCACTGGCAGCATACTAACGTTTTGAGCTCTACTTCTCACTGGGTGATTATATCCTTCAGCTCCCTCCCCCTGGCTTCCTTTAAAATAAACCACTTCTATTTTCTGATTTGCAGTTTAATGTTCCTAGTGGAGCACACATGAGATAACTGTAATATACGCTAAAAGCTAGATTAGCTATATTTGTTAGGAGGGATCAACTCAAAAGTATGATATGACAGTGATCTTATAGAGCAGCTGGTTTAGCTCACACTGCTAATATAGTTTGTACTGACATCTGTACACCATTCCAATCACTAGGTACCTTAAGCTTTTCAATTCAGTATAGCTGTTATCAATAGCCTTTAATGAATTTTGGAGGGAGTGTTGAAAGGATATACAGGATAGACAGACAGACAGACAGACAGACAGACAGACAGACAGACAGACAGACAGATAGATGTAGAGGTAACAGTACCGTGTTAACCAAGCTTTAATAATCAAAAATGAATGAATAGACAATACCGTTCTGAGATGCACCAGATGTCCTGTCAATTCACAGTAGAGACACAGACCCTCATCCTCTGGCATTGTCTCTCTGAAGATGAGAGTTGGTGACTACCCAACTGCATTGGTTCCGGAGCCTCAAGAGCTGGGAAAGCGGTAGGAGAAGAACTGCGGCTGGGAGTAATAGAAGTGAAAGTCCATGGACGGTGGCTTTCAACTCGCCTTTCTCGGAGGAGTTGATCTACCCTGATACATATGGCTAAAAGATCCTCAAATGCACGGGGTCTTTCCTGAGCGACTAGCTAATTTTTCAGAGTCTCGGAGAGCTCTTGCCAGAAGGTCGCCGATAAGGCCTTATCGTTCCTTATCTGAGGCGATGGTTCGAAATTCCAGGGCGGATATTGCAACCGATCTGCGACCCAGAGAAATGTGAAACAAGGAAGAAGCAGCGGTAACCCTACGGCCAGGGGTGTCAAAAACTTGTTTGAACTCTCTTTTAAAACTTGCGAAGTTTTGGGTAAGTTCCGGACTCAGCTTCCAGATGGGAGAAGCCCATGCCAATGCGTCGCCGGTCAGTAATGCGATAATGTACGCCACCTTAGTCCTGTCAGAGGAGAAGCAAGAAGGGGTTAGCTCGAACTGAATGTCACATTGGTTGAGGAAACCTCTGCAGCCATGGGGTTCACCCACATATCGATTGGGAGTGGGATGACGCAGTTCCAGAGGTAAATTGACCTCAATGGAGGAAGCAGACAAGGTAGCAGGTCTAAGTATTCTGGACTGGGATTGATAAAGCGAGTCTGTGGCTATCTTTTGAGTCAGGGACGCAATTTGGTTGTACAAATACTGAAAGTGTTCAGAGATAGAAGACAGGGCTTGACCCACCTCAGGGGGGTCTATGTATGTTGGGCTCAGCATACTGTAATGCTTGCGCTACCCACAAACAAGACATGACCCCGGTACTGAGGTGGGAATGTATGAAACCACGCATCGACAGCAAAGGAGGCATGCCTGGAAGGCGGATTGTCAGCATAGCCAGGTCTGGGTAGGAGGAGTGGGTTAGTCCATATACTCATCGGGGTCTTGGGTTATTGAAAGCAGCATAGTCAAAGTCCGTTAAGCCATGGTCTGGGATTGGAGAGTTGAGAGTTGTCAAAGTCTGCGTAGCCATGATTTTGGGTTGGAGAGGTAAACTTAGTCGAGGGTAAGCCGAGGTCGATATCCAGAGAGGTTTCACTAACAAGCCGGGTCAGTACTCAAGGAGACAAACTGCAAGACAAGACTTAAACAGGAGCATGGCACAACAGATCTGTGAGGCACACAAGGCTACATGAGATTATTCTGAGCGATGCTAGAGAGTGCGAGCAAGGTATAAGAAGGGAGAAGCAGCCAATAGGACAGGGGGCGGAGCGGATGCGCGACCCAAGCGGAAGCCGTGATAGGCACAGGAGACAAGTGGCAATCAGGTTACTTGCCACGCACCTGGGGAGCAGTGCATGTCATCACGTGAGCGCGCCGCTGACTCGTGATGCGCGGTGCGTCCGGGAGGGAGGAGCCAAGCTCTGAGGCAACTCTAGAAGGGCTGCGCGTATGCGCACACTCTGTAAACAGAGCGGGGTGAGCGCACGCACTGGTGCCAAGACGGAGGTCTGATTAGCAGCAGGTAAGGAGGGACCACGTCGCAAATGACGTGTTCCTCGATTCCTTACACCGAGATCGGGATTGGAGAGGTATGGATCATTGCAGGTACTTTAGCCATGGTTGGGATTGGAAAGATGCAGGTCATCGTGGGTAAGTCAGGGTCAGGAGTGGAGAGGCACGGATCGTCGTTGGTAAGCTGGGTCAGGAGCAGAGAAGTGCAGAATCCAAAAACAAGCAAGGTCAGGCAACACAGGACAAGAGAGGCAAAGCTCAGACAGGGGGCAAGACTGCAGTGAACACAGCACACATAAATAAGGTTATGCTCAGCCAATGAGACAGAGGGCAGGCTAAGCATATAAGGCAGAATAGTCCAATGAGCTGAGAGCATACTCAGGAGTATGCCTAGCTGTGGTTGGCTGAGAGAGACAGCACAGGTGTATCCATTTAGACAGAGGAACGGAGGAGACTCTGCACGCGTGTGCGGGTGCCACGCACAGCGGGTGCACGCTGTGGGATGAGGAAGCGACCGCGCGAGCGAATCCCGGAGGCGGGGCCAGCAGGAACAGCACTTTGTGCCGAGTGCGGTCCACGTGCCCCTCTAGAAGGAACGCTGGCATTCGCCGGTCCACGAGATGCGCCGCACGAGGCAGGACACCCTATCGCGGGTCTAGATAGGCTGGGAGCGTTCTGAGGGGGGCGCGAATGACGGATCCTTACACTCATGCAGTAAGCAGTGATAAGCCGCTTATTGCCAAAAAAGCCTACCGCGATTCAGTAAGCCCCAATAAGCTGGTGATAAGAGCAAACATCGCTGTTTTTTTTCCCTAGAAAAAAAAAATCAGCAGACGCACGGCGATAAGCCCCTTTTCAGCACTGATCGACATTTTTTCAAACACGTTGTTCAATTCTATAATCACCGATCAGCTTATTGCGGCTGATCACCACTTCAGAATTGAAATTTCTTCTTCAAATCGTCCCGCCAGAAAAAAATTGGCAAGAAGGTGGGATGAAGCTGCCAATGAGCAGAAGAGACAGCACTTAGAAAGTAAAATGCATGTTTCCTGCATCGGATTGTTGCCGGGAGACTCCAGAGCTGATATCCATTAATATCAGTACCGGAGACCCCAGGCATGAATCCAATGCATGAAAAATGCATTTAGAGGCAACTTTATTTACCTTTATCGGCTAACCGTTAAAGCAATGAAGGGGTTAACTACCAGTGCCATGCTTATTGTGCATAGCGTGGGTTGGTGAAGGTGTATTTGGCACTTGGTGGGTGTTTAGGCCTTGCAGGGGAGTTGCGGGTGGACTTAACCCCTTTATTACCTTAGCGGTTAATATCGCTAAGGTAATGACGGGGTTAACCCCTACCGCTACCCAACCAGTAGGCCTAAACACCCATCTTTGGGGATAATACCCCCTTTACCCACAACCGCTACACACAACAGCCCTACTACCCACCTCCTAGGCCCCCAAAAAAACATTACAATATCTAATAAAAACAAATACAAAACCCACCCAACCCCTGAGACCCCACATACTGTAAAACCAATATTTATTTTTTACACACACGATTAATACCCCAGGCTGGCGTGTGTCCCCGGGTGGTCCCGACGGGTATCTGCAGGCCGCCACATAGAACTCCAGGGGCTCCACCTAAGCCAATGGAAGCTGCTAAAAAAAAAATATTACTTCATATATAGAATGGGGAAGTTTCCAAAAAATTGGCTTGCAATCGACAGTTGCTTTAAGGGTCTCTCAGGAATATATCACTAACCATGCTACTGTACTGTATATGATTATCTGAAACACTTTGTAGCATACTGCACCTTAGACATGGTTAGAGCATCATTCCTCTGGTTCTGAATTAGGCAATATATTACAAAATAATGTATGTGGACACTGCTTCCTCTGGAGAACCCCCTGGAATCAGAGCTCAGCACCCCTTGTTGCCCGTTGAATTACCAGACAAATGGAACTGGTCTGTGTGAACTTTTTCTCTCTCTCATTGTTCTTTGTATTGATTCCCCAACATTGCTGGTAAATATGACAGCGTTCAACTCATCTTTACAATTTTCCGTGCTTAAATTGTACTTTTTAAAAAAAGGTATAAAAGATGCTCAAGCTTAACTCAAAAATACACAATTTTGAATTTAAATAATTAACTTACAGAATGTACAAAACATAACTTTAGGCTGACACATATTACAGACGTTAGGTTTGGATATACAGTTCCCTTATCTTAATAACCATTTAACCTGTTTCTTTTCGCCCTCTGTTTACCTCATCTATGACCTTGTACAATTTGCCGCAAGAGACTCCAGGATGTGTGTGCGAAAAGCCTGATATACTTGTTTTTGTTTCACTCTGTGGTAGTGAGTCAATAAAGGGTTCCCATTTTGTAAAAAAAAAAATCTCAGTTATGTGTTCCTTATTGGTCTTTGTTTCCATTTTATCTAAGTTCATTAGCTGAGTGAGTTATGTTTTAACCGTTTCCAAGTTTGAAGGGGCATACGTCACCCATTGCACCATTATTGACTTTCTAGCTGCCGTGAGTATAATTTCAGCAATACTTGGGATTCCTGAGTCCCTATTAACTTCATTCTACCGCTCCACGTTCTCACATAAAACTGATAGAAGTTCCTTCACAGTTACCACTTTTGTCATATATATTAATTAGAACCTGGTCCCAAAAATCAGATATACATGGGCATTCTAATAGGCAGTGTTTTATATCCGCTTTAATAAGCAGACATTTTGGGCATTTATTTTTGTATTTTCTATCTATTTATATACTCTATAATATAATATAATATGCTCTATGTAGTAATTTAAATTGTAATACAATCCATGTCTCTGATACTATTATATTCCTGGTTTTACCCAATCCTATTCCTCCAAACCCCAAGGTAGCGATGTTGAAAGCCATGAAAAGAAAAACATTACATAGTGCAATAATGCTACAGCAGTGAAAGTGAAAAATAAATAAAAAGGACTCCAAAATTCCTACTCACAATTGAGTAGCAGTATTGTAGCAAAAATCCAAACAGTGGCAATGATGTCACTGGGTGGAAGGTGTTGTAGATTCAGCAAATCTCGGAGAGAGATACAAAAGCCATAGTGCAGACCACACAAACATTTATAAAACCACAAATTCACAAATAAAGGCTTACAGTATAACAGTGAATCAGGGGCACAGTAGGTATATGGTGTTGTTTATGCCAAGTCACGATCTCACCACTCCACCGCTCAACCGCTGCGTCTCTGATTACTTCCGCATCTGCTTGGTTCCTATGACGTCACGTCAGGTGGCATGGATTCACCCGCTGGAGCCGTCAGGGGATACCTTAGGGATGCCTCTCTTCCAGGATCATGCCGCAAGCCACGCTCTACGCGTTTCGCCGTACGTAAATAATGGCTATCCAATTCTACCAGCAAAGAGTCAATTTCTGTTATTTCTGGGGTGTCCTTGTTCCACTTGGCTGCACTTTTTGCAATTACTTGCTATGGTCTTTATCTCTGATCCAATCATATAATTCAGATCAAATATGTAATATTATTTTCAGTCCTAAAGTAGCTGCCAAACATGTTGTTTTCTAATATGTCTTTCTTATAGTTCTCTAGACTCTTACAGTAATGTATGATCAGCATGTAGAGGAAGTAGTGAGATTGTTGGAATGTTTTCTTAACTCTGAGCTCTTCAAATTACATAAAGCGTTCCCGTTCTGTATCAACCAGCTGCCCTATATTTTTATTCCCTTGGTTTCCCATGTTTCAAACATATTTTGAGATCTAACTGGTTCAAATTTCATGTTACCTCATATAGGTAGACATTTGGATATTTTGTAGGACATGCCACACTTTCTCAGTCTTCCATGTGGTCCATGTATCTTTTATCAGTGTATTGCCTCTAATAAGTAAAGGTATATTTCCCCAAGTTATGTGTAGGAACTCTTTCAGCATCATTGGGAGCGCCATTTGTTCCTCGACTTTCGTACAGGAATATATTTCTTGTCCAATAGCCAGTCTCCCATATACCTAGCTATGCCTGCCAAATTTGACTTTCTAATGTTGGGTAAACTTACTCAACCAAGTTCCTTTGGGAGAAATAGTTTGTACATTACAATTCTATTTCTGCCTTTGTTCCAAATAAACTTATTTATTGCACTATTATGCAATGTTATGTCTGCATAGCGAACCAGGATAGGCAGCATTTGCAATGGGTACAGTATGTACAGTAATCCTAGCAAAGCTGATCATCTTAACAAATTGGCATCTAAGTTCAGTGGGAGGCCTTGCCAGCTTACTAGCTCTTTAATCACTTTGGTTAAGATTAATTTAAAATTGCTTGCGAACAATTTTTCTAGTTCAGTGTCAAAATTAACCCGCAAGTATTTGACTGACTGTTTTGTAATTTTAAAGGGGAGGTCTTCCTCCCACCTAACATTATTGTTGTGAGGCAGCACTAGAATCTTAGTTTTGGATCATTAACCATAAACCCCATACATTTTCTATATTCGTTAAGTGTCTCATATTTTTTTAACTGCTGTTTCCGAATGAGAGACAAACATCAGAAGGTCATCCGTAAAAAGAGCACACCACTTCCTGTAGATATATGAGGCAGACCAGTGCTTTTCATAATTCGAAGGGAACCCGAGAATTTAAAATCTTCCATTTCATTAATTGCAAGTCCAGGAATATTATTTACCATCTTAGCTGTCCCTGTGGTTTGATTTACATTGGTATGACCACCAGGGAATTTCGTGTTAGAGTTCTTGAGCATACACGGAATATTAAAAATGCAACTAAAGATCTGGCATCTTTAAAACAAATGTGTGGCAAGACCCTTCCGTGATATGCACAGCTCTGACCCCTCCCCCCTGGTGGCTTTTGCCATTGATAAAATTAACATAGGCATTAGAGGTGGCAATTTAGAGCAACTCCTCCTTAGGAAAGAATGTAGATGGATAGTACAGCTGGGAATTATGATCCCAGCTGGACTTAATGACTATCTTAGTTTTGCAATGTTTCTCTGACTCTGCACATGCTCTCTTTTGATCATCTTTGTTTCCTGTATATCTTTTGTCTCTTACTGTATGTGTATACTTGTCCCTCATTAATTGGACTATACCTGAGACTTTTATATCTACTATAACATTTTTTCTTTTGTTAATATTGTATTGTATTGTATGTCTTTATTTATATAGCGCCATTAATGTACATAGCGCGTCACAGTAGTAATACATGTGGTAATCAAATAAATAACAGATAATATAAATAACAGATCATGGGAATAAGTGCTTATAAACGTAACGTAACATTAAGGAAGAGGAGTCCCTGCCCCGAGAAGCTTGCAATCTAATTGGTAGGTAGGGAGAACGTACAGAGACAGTAGGAGGGAGTTCTGGTAAGTGCGTCTGCAGGGGGCCAAGCTTTATGTATCATGTGTTCAGAATATTCACAGTGCTATTCATATGCTTCTTTAAGCAGATGTGTCTTAAGGTGGGTCTTAAAGATGGATAGAGAGGGTGCTAGTCGGGTACTGAGGGGAAGGGCATTCCAGAGGTGTGGGGCAGTCAGTGAAAAAGGTTTAAGGCGGGAGAGGGCTTTAGATACAAAGTGGGTAGAAAGAAGACATCCTTGAGCAGAACGCAAGAGTCGGGATGGTGCATAGCGAGAAATAATATTCAGTTTTATCTTACTGCACCGACACACTTTATTCGAGCAAATACCCAGTATGTACCTGGCAGATACCTGGAATGCGCCGCTCCTCACCTCTGACAAGCCCCGTTGCGTTTGCCTTCCCAGCCTGGGTTCATGCCTGGCTGACGGGCGGCTGATCTGTTAAATGATAATGATTAGGATTTAATAGGCTGCAATGCTTCGTGTGTCTACCAGATGGCATAAATTCATGAATTGTAATGCAGTATATATATATACTGTGCAGTATTGCAGCCAGCGGGAATAAAATGCTTCAATCCCTGCCTGGAAAATACCTCAATGCACTCGGGCAGAAAACAGTCACAAACCTCAATACACCCGGGTATACCCGAATTCGTGGGACTAGCCGAGCTCGAATAAAGTGTGTCGCCAGTGTATTGTCCATATCTTTTATCGCCTTGCACATTATTTAGTATTTGTGTTTTTATCTTTATCTTCACCCTTACACTATATTCATATTTCTTTGTTATTTTATTTTAAACCACTATGTGACGTATATTCATGTGTGTCTCTTTCAGTTATAGTGCCATTTAATTCATCTCGCCTAACCCCCGCAACAGATGATGTGCCTCTATTACAGCATTGCTGATTGGTTGCCGAGCGCTCATGGACGCATCAGACCTACGCTCCCGGAAAAAAGAAGCCTCACGGCGAAACGGCCATCGGAACTGCATCATATCTTCACATTCCCTGACCCATTTATGCCCTGTGCAGCGTGATGCCTGTGCCTACCTTAACTCTACATCAAGACTGATGCTGGGGCACTTGACGCTGGCTGCTGGCTATCATTCTACTCTGGGACTGGAACGCTGGGGGTCACTGCACATTGTGCTTTATTTGAACCTCCTCCCTACCCTGCCTACTACATGTTCGCAGTACCCCATTAGCTTCAGGACTCAACTCTGCACTTTAGCATTCACAGGGTCTTTTCATTATACCTATGTGGCTTTGTACATGTTACTTACCATCCTTACCCTAGCCACTTAGGTTTTTGCTGTTCACTTTTTCAACTTTTCCCCATGTCAGTATTTATTTTTGCCTGTCATTTCATGTGTTATATTATGCAGCATTTAGATATTTCTTTCTAGTTGCTTTATGTGCAGGTTTTTGGTTTATAGTGTTATAATTTGAATTATCATCTTATAATTTATTTTTTGTGTTATTTGGTTGTTCCATTCATTTTTTTGAGTCCATATTTACCTTATGATCGGCCGATCGTTATTATATCTCTAAGGGAATTTTCTTTTCCCCTAGTCTTGTTTTGTTCTATTGGGACTCTCATTTTATAGTTTTTCCATGTCTGGGGTTTTTCTGTTTAGCATCTTATGTATACAGCAGTTATTTAATATGTGGAATGTGTTTTGGTATGTTTTATTTGTTTTATTTTTGCATTGCTAATAAAATCCATTTTTCTATTTTTTCACTATATACTTTTTGAGTGCTCCATTTTCAACCCTTTTTTTTCTTTTTGTGGTTATATATATATATATATATATATATATATATATATATATATATATATATATATATATATATATATATAAGTTCTTCAGTATTAGGTGATACCTTTTTTATTGGACTAACAATTTATGTCATAGGACAAGCTTTCGAGAGTTCTCCTCTCTTCTTCAGGTCAAGCAATAAAAAAGGTATCACCTAATACTGAAGAACTCATTTATTCTGCACTATCGCAACTGGACTAACACGGCTACTTTCTGCTTTATATATATATATATATATATATATATATATATATATATATATATATATATATTTATATATATATATATATATATTTATATATATGTGTCAAAAAGGAGTGCTACTGGGCATGGCCAAGTGTATGCAACAAAAGAGAAAAGCCCAATGCTTCTATTGTTGCATGGAAGTGGTGGGACCTCATGTTTGTGCTTGTGCAGGGTAACAAGATAGATCACTGGTGAGAAATAAGAGAGTTTACTCCTAAGCAAGAAGCAGAGATAATGCACAACTGCAGTATGGATTTTCAGATGGGGCTGGATTTTTCTCCAGGCTTGGAAGAAGCCGTGTTTGAGGATACTCATGAGAAACCTGTATTCTGGGTACTGCCAGGGCAGGCCTGTGGTCAGAATAACATACCCTATTTCCTCAATTCTAAAACGCACCTTTTTTCCGATTTTCACATGTCTTAAATCGGGGTGCGTCTTAGAATCGATGTATTAAAAAAATACAAAATAAAAAGTGTCCACAGTACTAACCCCCTCTTTTCACTTACCATGTTTCAGGAGAGGTCCCATGTCAGCAGAGGATGAAGCGGGTGGCGGCGGCGGCAGGAGAGGTCCCACGTCTGTAGATGGTTGAAGATGGACAGCGGGTGGGTGTGCGGCAGCAGGACAGATCCCAAGTCTGCAGGTGAATGAACATAAGAAGACAGCGGGCGTGCGGTGGAGATGGCGGCAGGAGATCATAATAGCAGGAGAACTGAGCAGGAGCCGAGCATCATAGGGGAAAGGCTGGGGATGAGCACACTGTAACCGGAAGTCAGACACAGGTCAACTTCTGGTGTCACAGTATGCTCCTTCCCAGCTGTTCCCCTATGCCGCTCTGCTCCTGCTCAGCTCTCCTGCTATTATGATCTCCTGCCGCTGCCGCTACCACCACTGCATGCCCGCTGTCTTCTTATCTTCATTCACCTGTAGACTTGAGCCCTGTTCTCCCACCGCACACCTGCCCACTGTCCATCTTCAAAAATCTGCAGACGTGGGACCTCTACTGCCGCCACCACCGCCGCTTCATCCTCCGCTGACATGGGACCTTTCCTGAAACATCGTAAGTGAAAAAGTAATTTTCCTCGATTGTAAGGGTCAAATCGATGGTGCGTCTTACAATCGATGGCGTCTAGGAAATATGGTAGTAAAAAATAGTAGAGTTAACCGTGTAATTATTCTGAGGTTTATTAAGTCCCATGGTTATGAATTTCCTCACCAACCAGAACCTTTAATACGGGAAATGGAGGAACACAGGGAAGAATGAGTCAGGGATGCAGTACTAGACTATATGGCTCCCAAATGCAGCAGTCAGGAACATTGCACTGAGGATAGAGTGGGATATCTAATCAGGATGTGGAATTTACGCCGTAACATTTATATGTACGGACCCGTGCCTCAATGTCCAAATGGAAAGAACAAAGGTGAGTCCAAAGAATAGCTGCAGTGTCCAATGGAGGATGATCCAATCTTTAGACTGCAGACTCCACAGCAACAACCATGGTGTATATAGTGCAGGGGAGACAAGAGAGAAAATCATAGCGTAGCAAGGTATGAACTTGACATATAACACATAGACAGACATGCACATACAACAATAACAGATAGGCTGACTAATATAACAGAGAATTTATTTAACACAATAAAATGCAATGAACCAGTGAAGAGCAGGTCTGGGATCCGGTGTGTAAAACCGGAATCCTACTTACAAGAAGTACAAAAGGTACAGGCAGGGGTAAATTGTGAGCGTGGTCCGGCGGCAGCTGTTAGTGGACACGTGGCGCTCGGGGAAGACCGCAGACACTTCTTCTGATCTGTATCAGGATGTGCGTCACTATGGGCAGCTTCTCATGATGCCGTCCGTCCGCGACCGGAAACGCGTCACTGTGGGCGGGACCAATTCCCGGAAATCACTTCTCCTGTTGCTGTAACCCGATGGATTCTTGCAGAGGTCTGCTCTTGTAATGTTCAATGCCAAAAATCAACTCTGAAATGCCCAACGTGTTTCGTGCGCATGCGCACTTCTTCAGGGATAATTGACACAGTTCATGAAGTCTTTATATACTGACAAGGAGAACACCATTGGTTGGGGAAATGCCTAGTGAATAAACTTGTGATGGCCATAATTGGTTGGAACTCCTGTCAGTCATGTCCTGTGCAAATGCAGCCTAACATACATAAAATACAGACATAAAATACACGAAAAAACACTTAACACATCATACCTTGAATATCCTAACAAACAAAAAATTACTGTCTTCCCATTATCTATAACATGCAGTTATGACATATTTGCCAATACACTAATCTATCCTATATTGATGTAACATACGTTTGCACTTTAAAAACCAAATGGCACTATTAGATGAAAGTTACAAATGATGCTATTGAATATCATTTTAAATTCACGTCTTTTGAAATAGATTTAAAAGATTGTTGTATAAGTTTTAATAGTTATTTTACAAATTTTTTATAAAAATATTATATTATTAAAAATTTAATTTATTAAAAACCTTTTTGAAGCATTATATTAAGACACATAATTATAAAAAATATTATATTTTAAAAACCATTATTTCAAAAAGTCTATGTTGTATAAAAATATATTTTAAAATATATTTTAAAAGTATTATTTAAGAAAGACGCCTAGATCGAAATCAATGTTGAGACCATTTGGAGAGAGCGTCTTCAATTCATAGATCCAGTAGGCTTCACGCCTACTGATCTGATTTAATTGATTTCCCCCCCTCCAATTAGCCTGCACAGTCTCTATTGCTTGGCATCTTAGTCCTATGGGACTTTTATTATGGTGGATACTAAAATTATGCGAAACACTATGTGTATTTAAACCTCGCTTGATATTATAGATATGTTCATATACCCTTCTTTGGTAAGATCTGCCAGTCCTACCTACATATTGTAAGCCGCAAGGGCACTGTAATAGGTATATCATAAAGTTGGAGTGACAGTTTATTAATGTTTTAATGGTATATATTTTGTCGGTAACATTTGATTTAAAGGTTTTAGTGTTAAAGCTGAATGTGCAAGCTGTACAATTAGTACATTTAAAAAAGCCCTTACTCTTGCTGCCTGTTTTTAGTTTTGAGTGATCCAGAGGGCAACTAGGAGCCAAACGTGGTTTTATATTTGATGCTTTAGTGAAAATGATTTTTGGAAGGCATTTATCTGGAAGGCATTTTGATAGAGTATTATCACACAGGAGCATGGGCCAGTGTTTATTAAAAATCTGGCGGATTTTTGGTGCCATCTCATTATACTGGGTGACAAAGGCCACCCCAATATTCTGCTCTATCCCTTTATCTTGATTATTACTTTTATATTCTAACAAGTCGGCCCTCTCAATTTTGTCCACTTGAAGAAATGCTTCCTCAAGTAGATGTTCTGGATACTTTCTATCACGGAATTTATCTTTAAGCTCATCCGCCTGGAGCGCAAACTCCTCTGGATTTGAGCAGTTGCGCTTCCAACGGGTGAGCTGACCATTAGGGATATTCCGAATCCAGCTTGGATTGTGCTGGCTATCTGCCCTGAGGTAGTTATTGACCTGAACCGATTTAAAATACGTTTTTGTTTCTATTCGGTTTTGACTAATATTAAGGTCTAAAAACTCTACATGTTCCTTATGATGATTAAAAGTGAATTTAAGATACCTATCGTTAGAATTTAAATATGTAAAAAACGATTCAAGCTGTACCTGGCTTCCTGACCAAACAAATATGACGTCATCTATGAAACGGCGCCAGAGCACAAGGTGAGCCCCGAGGGGACAGTTGTTCCAAATGTAATCTTCTTCCCAACTGTCCATGAAAATATTAGCATAACTCGGGGCAAACCTCGTGCCCATAGCCGTTCCACAGATCTGTAAAAATAATTGTGAATTAAATTGAAAGTAATTGTGTGTTAAAATGAAATTAATACTATCTACAAAAAATGTTTTAAGTGCTGGGGATGTGGTGATGTCTTATTCTAGCTTGCGTGATATAGCCTGACAGCCTTTCACATGGTTTATAGTGGTATACAGTGATGTAACATCTGCTGTTACCCATGTGTACTCAGGCTTCCATTCCAGATCTCTCAATATTGGAGAATATGTATGGTATCACGCAAGTAGGATCTGACCAAGGGTTGAAGGCGGTGATCTATAAATAATGATAAATTAGAAGTGAGTGATCCTATACCTGAAATGATAGGTCTGCTAGGGGGTTGTGTAATGCTCTTGTGTATTTTGGGGATGAAATAAAAGATTGGGGTGCGTGAAAACTGTGTGTCCAAAAACTCTAATTCCTGCTGTGTTATTGCTCCCTCCTCAAGGCCTTTTTTTAACAATGTTGTGAGTTCAATTTCAAACTGGCCTAGAGGGTTATTGGCAAGGGGGAGGTAAGTGGCTGTATCCCCAAGTAATCTCATTGATTCCTGGAGATAATAATCGATATCCATCACCACTATACCTCCCCCTTTGTCAGCAGGTTTTATAATTATCTTTTTATTGTCTTCCAGTTGTTGTAAAGCTAATTTTTCATTTGTATTTAGATTGGTATTTAGATTGTCTACTAGACTAATCCAATTCTCTGGTTACTATCTCAACAAATGAGTTCACCAGATGGCCTTGTGCAAATTTGGGATAAAAAGTGGACTTTAGTTTAAAATTCGTATGTATTTTATTTGGCTCAACATTTATAGATATCTGATCCATCTGGTTAGTAATAGCATCCCTTATAAAATATTTTTTAAGCGCCAATTTGCGTGCAAATTTATGAACATCAATATGAAGATTGAAACTGTTAGGGCCACATATCGTTTTTTTTAAATAATGGTTTTTAAAATATAATATTTTTTATAATTATGTGTCTTAATATAATGCTTCAAAAAGGTTTTTAATAAATTAAATTTTTAATAATATAATATGTTTATAAATATTTTGTAAAATAACTATTAAAACTTATACAACAATCTTTTAAATCTATTTCAAAAGACGTGAATTTAAAATGATATTCAATAGCATCATTTGTAACTTTCATCTAATAGTGCCATTTGGTTTTTAAAGTGCAAACGTATGTTACATCAATATAGGATAGATTAGTGTATTGGCAAATATGTCATAACTGCATGTTATAGATAATGGGAAGACAGTAATTTTTTGTTTGTTAGGATATTCAAGGTATGATGTGTTAAGTGTTTTTTCGTGTATTTTATGTCTGTATTTTATGTATGTTAGGCTGCATTTGCACAGGACATGACTGACAGGAGTACCAACCAATTATGGACATCACAAGTTTATTCACTAGGCATTTCCCCAAGTAATGGTGTTCTCCTTGTCAGTATATAAAGACTTCATGAACTGTGTCAATTATCCCTGAAGAAGTGCGCATGCGCACGAAACGCGTTGGGCATTTCAGAGTTGATTTTTGGCATTGAACATTACAAGAGCAGACCTCTGCAAGAATCCATCGGGTTACAGCAACAGGAGAAGTGAGTTCCGGGAATTGGTCCCGCCCACAGTGACGCGTTTCCGGTCGTGGACGGACGGCATCATGAGAAGCTGCCCACAGTGACGCACATCCTGATACAGATCAGAAGAAGTGTCTGCGGTCTTCCCCGAGCGCCACGTGTCCGCTAACAGCTGCCGCTGGACCACGCTCACAATTTACCCCTGCCTGTACCTTTTGTACTTCTTGTAAGTAGGATTCCGGTTTTACACACCGGATCCAAGACCTGCTCTTCACTGGTTCATTGCATTTTATTGTGTTAAATAAATTCTCTGTTATATTAGTCAGCCTATCTGTTATTGTTGTATGTGCATGTCTGTCTATGTCTATGTGTTATATGTCAAGTTCATACCTTGCTACGCTATGATTTTCTCTCTTGTCTCCCCTGCACTATATACACCATGGTTGTTGCTGTGGAGTCTGCAGTCTAAAGATTGGATCATCCTCCATTGGACACTGCAGCTATTCTTTGGACTCCCCTTTGTTCTTTCCATTTGGACTTTGAGGCGCTGGTCTGTATTGTTCTTTTGTGTTTTTCACTAATTGTGTTTGGGTTAGTATTCCTGGCAGCCTCATCACATTTTCTATGGTCATTCTATGGTTATTTATCATTGATATTTATTGTTGTTCACAAGCACTGCACTCAATTGATATTTATTTATTTAATTATTTGTTTGTTTTTTAGCACTATATACACCATTCTTTTTTCAGTCAGAATGTATATGTACAGGGTGGAGTACATAAGTAAAAAAGGAAAGAAAAGATGCTACTCTGTTACAGTACCTGACCATTCGGGTAAACTGATTAAAAAGCCAGACCCTGCCCATTATTACTGAATGCCTACTGTGTAATGCTGCTATGTAGTTCTTCTTTATGGAAGTAAACTGTTACGTATAGTGTTCTGTTTTGCATTGTTGCATACCAATTATGCAGTGTTCTGTATTGCATTTTTTATCATGTTAATTGCATATTTTTTAAATTATATAAATCATGATAGTGTGATGTTATATAAATATTGTCTCATTCAAGGACGATGAGGGTTTCGACCCCCAGCGGGGTAATGTAACCCCCTGCTATATTTCTCTGACCTAGTATTGTAAGTCCTGGTAAAAGCAGGCAGTGCTAGTGTTAATCC
Organism: Ascaphus truei; assembly: GCF_040206685.1. NCBI lineage: Eukaryota > Metazoa > Chordata > Amphibia > Anura > Ascaphidae > Ascaphus > Ascaphus truei. The sequence goes on along the minus strand of NC_134486.1, from coordinate 267,058,268 downwards.
CCTCTCACATGGCCTAGCATGTGAGTCAGACTTACACTAAGTTACAATGTTACAATTTCCAGGCAGGTGTCTGAAAGCAATTGGAATCATGTGCCAGGGGAATGGTCTTGCTCATGTGGAACCTGCCCAGTTTATGGGGTAGATGAGTTAGTCACACTCCTGGTATAAAAATGCGAATTAGGGTCTGTTGTGTTCCAGTTCTGCTTCTTAGGGAGAGGAAGTTCTACCTTGCCCCTTAGGGGTGAGGGGGTTCTGGTCCAGCTTAGCCATGGGCTAGGGAAGACTTCCCCAGGGAAGGGGAGGAATATGTCCAGACTACCTTGGGGCCTCAAGCTCCTAGGATGCATAGTCATAGGAAGACAGTTCACACTAGGGATCCTGTAAGCTAGGCTCTGATCCTAGCAAGTCCCAAGGCAAGCTGCAAGGGTTTTACCTACAGATGCAGCAACGAGTATCCGAACACTTGCCTTTGAAAATCTGGGGCTATCTCCCAGTAATGCTGCAACATTTCTGTGACATTTCTGCAAACAGACTAATGGCCCATCGGCTTAACACCATGGGGGTCCCTGGCAGTCTCATTCAGTTTGAATGGGACTGCCAGGGACCCCCGCTGTGTTAATCCGATGGGCCATTAGTCTGCCTGCAGAAATGTCATGGAAATGTTGCAGAATTACTGGGGTATTGCCCCAGATTTTCCCAGACAAGTGTTCGGATAATCGTGGCTGCATCAGTACTCTGATTTAAGTAGGGAGCAGAAGGTGTTGCCACTTTTGCAGGTGAAGGACTATGGCTGACCTGTACTATACTTATGTGAGAACTCCAATAAATCCTGTTGTACTGTTCATGGCAATCCAGAGTATTCCTGTTCAATATGAGTTCCTGTGGGGGAATGAACACCTGCCTTTGGACCACACCGAGACATGCTGTACCCATATCTCCCTACAGGCCCAGACTCCTGAAATAACTACAGGTGAGCACCACTAACACCTGACAGCACCAGTAATATCAGCTATCTCCCATATGGGGGGATAGGGGTGTTACAGATAAAAGGGGTGTTACAATATTAATTGTTTCCCTATCTTACAACTTCAACACATCCTACTAAGGGGACTGTATCTTTAAAGAACTGACTTTTTAATTCTTTTTACAGATCACTAGAGCTTCAAATTGGATTAATGCAGCATAGTGCAATACTAATGAAAATGTTAACCATTTCTAGCTTATTTGGTGACTCATGCAATGAACAAAGTTGTGTGTATTAAATATGTATACACTGTTTATTATATACTGTATAGTGTTCATATCAGCTAAAATGTTGGGACTTTGGCATACAAGCATTTTATAAGCAGTGTGTTTAAAGAATGTAAAGGTTTACTATAGGGATTCCTCACTTGGCATTTGTGTCTGTTGCATATTAATATGACGTACTTCAGGATGTATGCCATTTTATACAGTATGTTGAAAAAATACATAACATTTTCTGTATCAGTAATTTGCAGTTAATTAATGCATGAAGTTCAAAATTAGATGAGAATAAAGAGAGAACAAAACACAGAGAAGCCCAATGTACACCCAACATGACAAATCATATACTGTAGTTAAATACTTAGCTGTTATTATCTCATAAGTGAAGGTCACTCAGTTAAATACTTTGGCCAAAGCAAAAGCTTGCAGACCACGTCAAGATGTGCCCTCTTTTTCTGCAAGTCCTAACACTGTCTCTGTGAATGTTCTCTTTACCTTTCTAATATGAGCAATGCGTTTTAATAGTCTTGTCATTCACAGCTGCATCTCAGGACTTGGTATTTAAAGGTAGGCAGGGCAAGCTTGGAAACAGGAAGGAGGGGTCACAGACCTCTAACCAATTGTTTACCAATTAAAATCTACCAAGTCCTGAGATGCAGCTGGGAATGACCAGTCTATTAAGACTTCTTTCTCAAATTTGGCAGCAGACATAGGGCCTCATGCAGTAAGCGTCGATTATGTGAAATCGACAATCTTACCGATTAGTCATGTTATTGGCGATTTTTCCTCTCCGTATGCAGTAAGTGCCGAATACATTCAAAATCAACCCGAAAACAAATCCGCCCACTCTCACGATGATTAGCCGATCACACACAGGTGTATCGGCGTGCGTGGCGGGGTGCTGTTAGGTTGCCCAATCACAAATCTTGTTGAATCAGGCGAAACAAGCATGTATTGGATAGCGCGCCATATTTAAAGGCAACGTGTACTGCTAATCATTCTCTGTGTTGTTGGGAGTGAGAGAGAGAGAGACGCACAGAGCTGGCTGATTGAAGATTTGCATATTGACTGAGAGACTTGTTGTGTATTGGGTGAGCTTTGTCCATTGTTGTTTTGTTTACATCTTTGTCTTGTTTTATATGTGGAAGTGTTTCGTGTGATTGGCTGTACATTTGTTGTCTGTTTTTTGTGAGTGCTGTAAGTATGCCAGCAAAGCGTGGGAAGAGTGATGCTGGTGGGAGTGGGAGTGCTACTCGTGCGAGTATGCTTCGGAGTGAACGTACTGTTCAGGGGAGTGATGTTGCTGGTGCACCGAGTGGTGTTGCTGGGAGTGGGAGTGCTGTTGCTGGGAGTGTGAGTGCTGTTGCTGGGAGTGTGAGTGCTGTTTCTGGGAGTGGGAGTGCTGTTGCTGGGAGTGGGAGTGCTGGTGCTGGGAGTGGGAGTGCTGTTGCTGGTAGTGGGAGTGGGAGTGCTGGGAGTGGGAGTGCTGGTGCTAGGAGTGGGAGTGCTGGTGCTGGGAGTGGGAGTGCTGGTGCTAGGAGTGGGAGTGCTGGTGCTAGGAGTGGGAGTGCTGGTGCTGTGAGTGCTGCTGGTGGCGCAGTTGCTGATGGGGTGGATGGTGGTGGCGTGCTTGCTGGTGGGCAGCTTTTGGAGGCTCTTCCATTGGAAGAAGGAGAGTCCAGTCAGCACCAGCCAAGCTCTGACCCTAAACCTGCTCGGAAGAAACGTGTGGAGAAGCCACGTAATCCTCGCTTCAATGACCAGGAAAATACAGCTCTTGTCACTGGCATTCTGGAGCACTATGACAGTATATATGGACATTTACTAGGTAAGTGTACCTTTACATTTATTATTCAAATACATGTGATCCTAGGTCATCTGAGTTTTGTTCATATGCAAATATGGGTTCAGAATATCTTTCTATGTTAATTAGTCTGGAAACACAGCTTTTTATCATGCCTTACAAGGACAACTAAACACAGGCGGTCAATTTGCCATAACTGCATACAATATGAATGCAACCTTGCTTACATGTATAGGTTTAGTAGTGAATGCTCATGTGCTTCACATATTACACCTAAAACAGCATGTTTGCTATCTCTTGGAACAGCTAGCAGTGTAGGAAACTGGTGCTTCTATTATTATTAATTTACCTCATATATTTTATATGTTTTTCAAGGGCGGACAAGTTCATCAAGCAGAAAAGAAATGTGGGACACAATAGTCATTGGTGTCAATGCGTGTGGGAATCATGTGAGGGACAAGCGGAATTGTCACAAGAGATTTGATGATATTAGGTCCAAATTGAAAAAGAAAATACAACAGCAACGCGTGCATGCTACTGGCACTGGAGGTGGGCCGACACCACAACGTCTCATATTAAGTCCATTGGAGGAGCTGCTTCGGGCAAAATTACTTCCCGTCGTCGTGGAAGGCTTACCTGGTGACCGGGATATTGGAATTTATCCCTCACAATTTCCACCAGGTGAGAAATATTACTGTACTAGGCGTGTCGTTGCTTACAGTTATTTTGCATATTTACACTGCTTTTTATACTGTCTTCACAATATAAGCATACCTGCATCTATATATGTATATGTCTGATTCTGTATATATATATATATATATCAAAATAGACATATATGTTGTAGTCCTACTAAAAGCAGTAACTAATATAGCACGTGCCATTGCGTGCTCATTTACATGTGAATTCCCAAAATGCATTGCTGCAGTGGAAACAATTGATGGTGGGCGAAGATGGGGAACAACAGGGTAGTACACATGTGTAACACATGCTAATGAGAAATTATTACTAGCTACAGGTACAGAACATAAATATGTATAATATTATTGTGTATTTTATTTATTTTACTCCGACAAACATGACATTACTGCCTATTGTAAGCATGCATCAAATATATTGCATGCAACGGCCTACAAACATCACTTGCACTAACACATCTATAGTTGTTTATGAAAAGGTCCATTTTTGCTTTAACTCATATACAGACAGCATAATGAGGCACACGTAGCATATGTTATGTCATTGTTTTCATAACTTAAAAATTGCACACGACTATTTAGCTCATCTACCATTGTGTTAAAGCAGCTGCAATTAATATCTCATCACAGCATACACTTCAACAGAGGGGGTGGGGTTCAGCACACACACTAATTACAGGCTCATTTTAGGGTCAACTTAGTTCACACCATTTTCACCTGTTTCAAGTAATTGAAAGGTGTGGCTGATTAGGCTTTTTGGGGAAGGGAATACCGTTCTTACAACCTGACTAGCACAACTGAAGTTAATCACACTCATTTGAAAGCTTCACTTTAGCTACTAAATGCCCCAACAACTCATTACTTATCAAAGCGTACGTCACACATTAGTTCACTCATATCTATAGTTGAACTACTATCAACGACACATTATCACACACTGCATGTGTTGTCTTGTTGAGTCACAGCCACATTCAGGTGTGCCACATCTTCTATTAATGTACCACACATATCCTCTACCAAAAACAACACTTTTTGCAATATGACCACCTTCATGATAACCATTGTGAATGGTCATCTCATGATAGTTACAGTATGTACATTATGATACTGATATCACTACACAACATATGATTTTTATGTTCAAATTTAATCTATTTATCCTCACGCATTACTGCAGAAACATAGTATGTTTTATGTTAGGGAACTCAAAAGTTCTAAGTACACAGGCATGTACATTGTTATTACAACCATTTATGTTCACTTTCACACACACATTTTGGGTTAAGGAAATGATGCTGTTAGGTACTCATAAATACAGAACATACAATAACTGTTTGTTCAATATTTACACATGTAAATGTAAAACTTATGTTATTGTTATATATAGTTGCCCCTGAAGGACATGTGACACCTGAGACGGAACAAGTGTCTTCACCTGGGTCAGCCAGCTCAACACACCTAGAAGGTGAGTGTATCAGTTGGTGGCCATATAATATGTGCTCTTCTATATGTTATGTTGTCATGTTCATTATTTGTTTTGCACATGTTCTTTAAATAGGATTACTTAGTGTCAGTGAAAATGAAGTGTAAGGCAACATGTATTGTGTTAGTGATGTTAACTATCATGTAGGAGTTGTGAGTTTAGAGCAAGTTTTCATTCACTCATATTTCATACTGAGTCCAAACATTATTCTTAAGTCAAGGTAGTTTTTAATGTGAGGTTATAAAACGTATGGAAACATGTTAGTTGTTACTTATGACACAGTAGAATTACATAGTAACACAGCAGAGATTAACATGCCATTTAATAATGTGTACATTTATTTGTAGAACATGATGATGAGGATTATGATGATGATGATGATGATGATGCCGCCATAGACACACAAATACAAGCAAGTGACCATGAAGAGGTTCCAATTGAAACTGTTTTACCGCCAAATCGTCCAGCAAATACCACATACGATGCAATTGTAGCTTCTGAGGGAAAAATTGTGGAAGCAGAAAATCGTCGCCATTCTGACCTGATGACAGTGCTGGAAAGGATGATTGCACTGCAGGAAGAAACAGTTTCACAATTGGCACATCTCCACAGAGTCTTCATTGAAGTGCCTAAACAGTTGCAAAAAATCAACACCTCATTCGAAGCATTAGTTGTTCAGCAAACACAAGCTAATTACTTGAGAATGACTAATGTACCACAATTCAACTTGAACACCTAAAAGGCAGGATCTGTTCATGCTGGTCAGTTTTCACCACATGCTTCTGATCTTCATTCACCAGGTCCGAATGTTACCGGTCAAGTAGCAGACATTGCTGTGCAGGTTCCTGACGACATCCTACCGCTGCCATCTGTACAAAATCAGCAGCTGACACCTACAAAGGAGGCCACAAAAACAAAACACAAGCAGTTACTACTGACCAGTTTTTGGTCAAAAACAACAAAAGACACACATGAAACAGACCAACCATCACTTGTGCAGTGTCTACCAACTTGCTCACATGTGTCAGTGGGCACAAGCCCTGTCGGTGAGTCACTGGCCACAAGCCCTGTCCGTGAACAGTCACTACCCAAAAGCCCTGTAGGTGAGTCACTGCCCAAAAGCCCTGTAGGTGAGTCACTGCCCAAAAGCCCTGTAGGTGAATCACTGCCCAAAAGCCCTGTAGGTGAATCACTGCCCAAAAGCCCTGTAGGTGAATCACTGCCCAAAAGCCCTGTAGGTGAGTCACTGGCCACAAGCCCTGCCCGTGAAGTGCCAGAGGCCACTCAAAGTGGCTCTGTTGTGGCTAAAGTTGTTGGCAAACGAAAAAGGAAAATTCAAGAGACAACAAGCAGGCCTGTTACTCACTCTCAAAAGGAACAAAAAAAATAAATTTTATAATTCACAAAATATGTCTTTGGCCTTGTTTTGTTGACTTCAGATTATTTAAGTAATATTGTATGTATGCTGAAGACTGTGTTGTTTCCAAACTTTCAAGTACGTTCTTGTACACGTGAAGTTTTGGAAATGTTAACACTCGTAATTAATGAATAGTGTTATAAATATTTATGTATTAATCGTCTGTTCAGTAATGGTCCACCAGGAGCCAGTTGCTAAGTTTAGAGAAGCTGCCATTGACTTTGCAGCAGAACATTGCATTTGGGTGTGTTACTTGATGTAATCATTGCATGTGCATATTATTCACATGCAATTATAAAAGCACCTATTTAACTGCAAACATCTTTCTTGTACGTGTACAGCAGGATTTTGTGTTAAATATTACTTACCTTTGCTGGCCATTGTAATGTTGTCCTTTAATCATTTATGTGTTCTTGTTTCAAGAACATCTCTGAATTTATACTAATATATATGTAGTATGTATGGATATATGCACACACACACACACACACACACACACACACACACACACACACACACACACACACACACACACACACACACACACACACACACACACACACACACACACACACACACACACACACACACACACACACACACACACACACACACACACACACACACACACACACACACTGTGTGTGTGTGTGTGTGTATGTATATATAGTACTATCTAAACTGGTATAGATGTATTTACAAAAAACATACACTTCATGCTTCCTTGTGAAAACACATGTTGTGTGTACTCCTGCAATATAAAAAAAAAAAAAAAAAAAAATTATATATATATATATATATATATATATATATATATATATATATATATATATATATATATATATACACACACACACACACACACACACAATATACACTTTATATATATATATTTATGAGAGATATATTTTTATATATATATATATATAGATACACACGTATTTAAACTCATGCAGACAGGGAGTTAACCAGACTTTCAAATACACACAGAAATGTATGTGGGAAAAAAACATTTCATTTTGCAGGTGTGTGTATTTACTGATATGGCTGTCTAAGCACTATTTTCACACAGTGCTCTTTGTTATTTGTCAAGAAAACTCAATGTTACTGAATTAAAAGTGTAGGAATGTTTTCAGAAACGAGATAAAAAAAGGATACATGTTTGTCCCACATGCGGCTATCACAAACCACAAATGTTCAAGCAATTAAAACTACACATCCAATTGGCGTTTGAAATAAGGAGTTACAGATTATAGTTTTGTTGACCTTGAAAAAGAAACACAGCAATTTGTTAGCCATTGAGCAGTTTCATTTTGATGAGCAAAGAACAGATACCTGCACACATCTTTTGTGCTAATCTGCAATGGCTGATGAATTCGTGACAAATATGAATCCGAATTTAGGGTATAAATACATGGTATCAGAAGCTATTTTGAGAACTTGCGGACACCAAGCGAGCACACGCCAAATCTATGATTTGATTCGAGCAAAATATCCTTATTACCAAGACCGTGGGCATGCGCGCAATTTTAATTCCTCAATAAGATTCACTTTATCAACTAATGACTTTTTTGAACGTGTGCAGGATAAGCTAGAAGACAACTATGGTTTCTGGAAGATTGCCAAAGAAAAACATTTCACCGTGAAAGAGGGCACATATATTGTGGTTAAAGGCATATTTATTCCTAATGCCAATAGCAATGGATCCGCTACTACTGTTCCGTGTGAATCGATACCTGCTGCAATATCTGCACCCTCCATTCCTGAAACCCACATTGTACAACAACAAAACTACTATGATTATGTACCAAGCCTTTCAGCTGAAAATGCATTGGAATGGGTACCCGAAGAAATGAACCTACCTCCCGACCAATTGTTTGAAGAAAGCAGTGGCGATTCCTATGAGCGCTTCATGGAGGAGATGTGTGTCATACTGGATTCAGCGGGTGGGTCAAGCGTGGATGAAAAAGCCTTGCATTTCTGGAGTGACCAGTTGCAGCCAGACGAAGAGTTAATTCTAGAAGAATGGTAAATATAACAACCGTTATGAGTTGACTCTGCGTTTAAATGTTTTTTTTTTTTTAACCACCATTTTCCCTTTCAATGCGTGGATACAGCGTAACATTGCAGACTGCATAACATGTAGCGATCACAAAGAAATTGTTTCCGAATACAATATAGTAGAACCTGAAAGAGTAGTACACATTGCTGACGGAATAAATATACGTACTTTCCTATCACTTTAAACATATTAGCAACATTTTACCATAACTCTAACACATACCTGTTTTGTTATCATGCTACATCTACAACATTTAAAAGCGGGTCCACCACGTATGACGTGGGACCCTTGTCATGGCCCAAGGCGTTCTTAAAAAGGATTACGGATGTAAGTCCCGCCCCCAAGCGACGTGCGCGCCTCAAAGCCTATTGGCTGTCATGTTTTGTTATAGTAACGGTAACTGCAGTGTGTCATGTGTGCGGCTCAGTGTTTGTAGGCGTCAACTGGGCGTTAGCCGAATGTTAATTGAGTGGGAGGAGTGTTAGCGTGCGTTTCACGCTGGTTTAACATGACGTCACACGTATTGCATTTGCGCATTGTGTTATCGGCCGTCCTTGCTGTCCAAACACGTCTGTTTAAAAAGAATACAGATGTACTCGTTTAGAACGAATGTAGTTTCGTATTCATTGTATTTGAAATAAAGATTTTATGTTTAATGGTATTTTCAAGATGTATTGAACGCACAACGTACGCTTTGTTTTGCGCATGCGCTAACAGTTAGTGCAGCCAAGCGTGAAGTGCGTGCGCACACTAAGATGTGCGCGCACATTTTTCAGTATACAGGCAACGTTCACATCATATACATAGTTATGCCTGCTACAAATTTAAAGAAACATTACATACTGATGTACACTTGTACTTCTAACATATAAGTGAGTGACGTGTGTATGTACACAATCATATAGAGCTGTGTAACGCGTTGTCACGATACATATATAGTAAGGTGCCATATTTGACCATCATGTGTTTGCTGTATTTCAGAGATGTCGGGGAAGATACAATCGGATCAATGTATGATTTCAGAAGAGTCTACCTTTATATGAGATGATTGTGAGGAGGAGCCACCGACTACTATACTACATATGGAACTAATTTTATATTGCTTGCAGCGCTTATTAACAAACAATTAAAAATGTGATACCCTTATGCCTATATTGCATAAGCACTTAATTAACATAATGATGTTGCAAAATAGTGCCTCATGAATTTTTATTGAGTGTTCTTTAATGACTACTATCATTTTATGGCATGGTGTGTTTTATATATAACAACCATTCCCACTCTGCTAACACATTTGTGTATTCTATTGTGTAATGGAACGTATGACTGTCGAAACTATGTAACAATAATAATAAGAATAATAATAATTATAATATGAGCATGTTCATGTATAGCGCTGCTAGTTGTACACAGCGCTTTACAGACACATTTTTCAGGCTGAGGTCCCTGGCCCGTGGAACTTACAATTTATTTTTTGCCGCCTGAGGCACAGGGAGATAAAGTGACTTGCCCAAGGTCACAAGGAGCCGACACCGGGAATTGAACCAGACTCCCCTGCTTCAAACTCTCAGTGCCAGTGTGTGTCTTTACTCACTGAGCCACTCCTTCTCCCAATGTAAAGGACACTTACAACCAACTAGCCATTTATTGTTTAAAATCTCTTGTTACATGGGTATGTTGATAAAATGGTTTGGGACTGTAGCAAATAATGTTATTGGCCAGATGTTGTGGTCCCCTACAATGCATGATGTTCTGAATATGACATCAACATCATGTAATGAAGTACGTTTCTGTGTATATTTCATTAACCTAACTAACTATAGTTTACTGTGTTTATTAAACGTTCTAAAAATACATAGTATAGTCAATATGATGATATAAGCTACCATAATAAAGCTGGTGTTATCATTTGTCGGTGTTATACATGGATCCTACACAAATTGATACAGACACAAACAGTTATCTTAAAAAGTGTGTCTATGCTAATGTGCACGTGATTGACGTTACAATTGTGAGAATACTTGATAATTATCATCATGATAATGATGAAGTGACGTGATTTATATTCCTAAAATATTACCAACATTGTCATATTGGTAAATTAGAAATGCTAAATGACAGTAACATTTGCGACAAAATTGTGTTTTCTGTTAACAGTTTTACACTTGGTACATGTAGGACACATCCACACACGTGTGACTTATACATACACATATCACTAATTTAAATTAATGTTGACTATTAATTCCTAGCATTAAAAAACACCTACATTGCTAAATATAAGATGTAGTACGCATTGTTGTGATTACAGGCATTCATGCATGGAGTGTTATGATCAGTCAATTTCATCCGTGATGAATGAGCTCCCGTAAGTAAACAAATAAGTACATTTATCCCCTTGTCTCCAAACACCTCTATATTACATTAATGGAATTTATAAGGAAACATACATAAAATGTGTTGAAATGTGAGTAATCATTTTCTAATACAATGCACATGAAAGCTCAAGAGTAGCTAAATGCATATACATGATACAGAAAGTACATGTATGTTACATTTGTGTTTAAACCAATATGTTGGGTTTTTACTTCAAATAATTATAGGAAGATTGAGGTAGGCACATCTTATGAGAGATGTCAGCAAATATACATACCATGATCAGTCATACTGGAGATATACCTATAATGCAAAGGAACAATATATAAATTGCAAACATTGACATGCCATCTTCAGTACCGTAAACAACACAGCAAAGTGTGTATTTGGTGTTAAATGTGCAACACCATGTATATTTAATCACATTCAAAATGTAAATCAGCCTGGTGTACACATCATATGGATGTACATGTTACACTGCACCAATAACATTGTATGTAAGCATACTAGAAGCATGAATGAGTATGGGCATAATATGTGTATTGTGTTAGCATAAGGAACAACACAATGCTAACATATTAGTGCTTTGTTACCCCAGTTGTATTCACATACACACAACTAAAGTACAATTGAAGAGGGATTATATAACCTGTGCAACAATAACATACCGGTGCCACATCCCTTTGTGCACACAGCAGAGAAAAGAAAGGTGTGCAACCCATATTCATCTGTGTCCTACCAGAAGGGTATATAAAAAAACATTATTGTTAAGATAACATAATGTAACTATAAAAGTATAACTTGGAACATATATGTTTTTACTTACAAGAAAAAAATGAATTGATGAGATTCTGGCGTGTCTGGCCACCACTGGCTGTTTGTTCATTTTCAGCAGCTACATGGGTGGGATGCTCGTCTACCAAAGGCTCAGCTAGGTCTGATTGTACATTGTGCCTGAGTGCAACATTGTGCAAAATGCAACAGGCAAGGATAATATCAGACACTTTTTGAGGCTTGTATAGAAGAGCCCCACCAGTTCTGTCCAGACACCTAAATCTGGTCTTGAGTAGGCCAAATGTCCTCTCTATAACAGATCTTGTAGATATATGGGCTGCATTGTACCTCTCCTCTGCTTCAGTTTGAGGGTTTAGCACCGGAGTCAAGAGCCACGGCCTAATTCCGTATCCTGAGTCACCTATAATGAATGGAGCACACATAAGCTGACATTAGTGATCAAATTGTACAATGCCAACATTCCTACATAAAAATGTGTTTTGTGTTAGAACATGTAAATGTGTACTCACCCAGCAGCCAACCATGTTCAAAATGTCCCTCTTCGAACGCATGGAAGACTGAAGAGTTCCTCAGGATAGAGGAATCGTGACTGGAACCAGGGAATTTGGGTACCACATGCATTATCCTCATCGTCGCATCACATACCACCTGTACATTGAGTGAATGGTAGTGCTTACGATTGCGGTACACATGCTCACTCTGACTAGGTGCAATCAAAGCAACATGTGTGCAATCGATTGTACCCAGCACACATGGTATCCCTGCTATATTATAAAAGCCAGTCCTGACTTCCAGCCACTCTGTCGCCTCTGTAGGAAAATGAATATAATTCCTAGCGCGTCTATTGAGTGCATAGAGAAACTGGGTCAAGGCCCGCGAGAATGTAGATTGCGAGACCCCGCCCACTATGCCCACAGTTGTCTGGTATGACGCGGAAGCAAGATAATGTAAGGAGCACAGCATTTTAACAAGCCCAGGGACTGCACGACCCCTGGCTGTGAAAAAATCTAAATCTCCCCTTATCTCCTGATAAAGAGATAAGATTGCTGCTGAACTCAAACGATAGCGACTTACAATCTCCTCCTCACTCATCCCATCTAACAGGGTTCTCTCCCTGTATAGACGCGGACGAGGCACAACTTGTCTCCTCTGTCTTCTCCTCTGATCTCCTGTCCCTCTACCTGTCCCTCGGCCTGTCCCTCTCCCTGTCCCTGTCGTATCCGCGTGACTGTCCCTGTCACTGTCCCTCGGTGTGTCCCTCCCTTGCCCTATATGATTCTCTTGATCATCAAGCATGTCATAGAAAAGAATGTTCCTCCGTCTCCTAAACAATCTCAACATTTTGAAATGAGTAGCTGTGAATGAGCAGGTAATGGGCGTCCTTTAAATAGGTATGTGATGATGTCAGGTGACATAGTAAAATGCAAGGTGTTACATTAACATAATAAAGTACTTCTGTGGCAAGCTGTGTGCAGTTGTTGTTATAAGTATTTGTTGTGTGTATTCTGCAGGGAATGATGATATTTGCCAATGATGTGACGTGAAGCTTTGTACAAACATTGCTTGCAAATAAATAGTTGCATGTGCAATGCATGTAACACTTGTGAACGCAACAGTCAGTCATGTAATTAGACAAAAAGGCTGAGATTGACGTGGGAAAAGTTTGGTGTAACATGTGTAATTAGCCATGTTATTGGGACATGTTGACAACAATGAATAGTCGTGTGCATATGCATGCATTTCTGTAAGGAGGATAGTTGCTATAGAATGAGTTTACAAGGTGTCCCAATGATGAATTACTGTACATGTGTGTATAAGTTAGGTTGAAGTGCTTGTAATGCAACGGTTACAATGTAAACATGCAATGTGATTGATCGTCCAATAAGTGACGTCATGAAAATAGGGAGGACCAAACGTAGATGTAAACATGAGAATTTAGATGTACATGAACGTTTAAAGATGCGTGACACATTACAAGCATTGTGTAATGTAAAAGATCATGAATATACGGTGTATGTGTTAGATGTGTGACATGTGTAACATCATGTAAATAATTGTCGCTCAGTTCAGTAAAATGTGTGATATGATGTGAGGTTCTCCTTTAAGAGTTGAGTATAGTATTTTCCCTTGACACATCATCACATGATGAGTAATGTGACCCGCAAATGCTGAAAACATGTAAAAGTATAATCTTATGCAAATAATACACGTCAGCTGTGACACAATGCAGGGAATGCCCCCACACTGTAATGCAAATGACGTTTGTATTGTGAGCAATGAAACGTAAACAGTACTATACTGTTATACGTCCCCGCTCCATTGACTCCATTGATGTACAGAAGATTATTTTTTTCTAAGTGCCGTTCCGGCAGCCTTAGCGATCGTTCTCCCCTCCAAACTGCCAACTTTAGTTGGCGGGAGAAATTGGCCATAACATCTCAATTTCGTAGTGCCGATCAGCCCCGATAAGCTGTTTTTTTTTGTTGAATCCAGCCGATTTAAAAAAGTGGCGATCAGTGGCGAAAACAGGCTTATCGGCAGCCGACTGGCCATAACAAAATAATCGGCTCCGAAACATGGCGAAATCAAGCACTTATCGGCGCTTACTGAATCTCAAACCCAATTTTGGCTATAAAATGGCGATAATTCCCTTATCAACGCTTACTGCATGAGGCCCATAGTGCCGCAGCCCGTGCGGAAACTCGCTGAGGGAAAGAGGGTGCTTTCCCTGGCCATAGTACTCGGGCCGTGGGGGATTTCCTGGGGGCGTTCCCAGTGACATTGTAGCTGGTTCGCTCTCATTGCGCAATCCGCTCACGTGACCGCCCATGTCGCGCGAAAAATCAGTTTTAACTGATTTCTCGCGGCTCGCGCCCCCCTCCTGCCTCCACGTGCATGCATGCCGCATGTACATGAACACTGCCTTAAGGCAGTCTGTTTGCTCAGCGTGCGCGCGGTCTGAGGTATCATGGACTCAGCCTTAGAGAGTTAAGGAGAATGTTTGCAGAGACAGTGTTAGAACTTGCAGAAAAATAGGGCACGCCTTGACATGGTCTTCAGCAGCAGGAGGAATCGACAGCTCAACCACAATCCAGGAGAGAGGCTGCAAGGACCTTAATGCCTTCTCAATGTTATTGAGACTCTACTTAAAATGTGAGTGCACATTTTTAAACCCTTATTGTGTTTATATTATTAAGAACATTATTATGCAATGGAAAGTGCCTTGTGCTCTTACCTTCTAGATACAAGTTTCCAGTGAAAGATAAGACCACTTACCAAAAACAAGTAGCAGCAGCAGAACCTCACTGGCACCACTTATTTCCCTATTCAGTATACTGTACTATTCGTCTTATTGGAGAGAAGGAGTGGCTCAAGGAGTAAAGAAACTGGCTCTGGCACTGAGTTCAAAACAGCACGAACCTGGTTCAATTCCCAGTGGCTCATTGTGACCTTGGGCAAGTCACTTTATCTCTCTGTGCCTCAGGCACCAAAAACAGATTGTAAGCTCCACGGTGACAGTTTCTGCAAAATGACTATGTATAGTGCTACATAAAACGTGCAGTGCTATACAAGAACAAATTATTATTGACTGTTTGCACAGTGTATATGTATATGTGTTTAGATGCCTGGTGCACACAATAAAAAATAGGTATATGCTAAGCAGAATGACTGGGATCCCAAACCAGTCCAAACCAGTCCAGGAAAATATATGTAGGGATGTGGTAGGAACCTCATATGTGTGTTCAGTGTGTGTTCAGTGTGTGTTCAGTGTGTGTTCAGTGTGTGTTCAGTGTGTGTTCAGTGTGTGTTCAGTGTGTGTTCAGTGTGTGTTCAGTGTGTGTTCAGTGTGTGTTCAGTGTGTGTTCAGTGTGTGTTCAGTGTGTGTTCAGTGTGTGTTCAGTGTGTGTTCAGTGTGTGTTCAGTGTGTGTTCAGTGTGTGTTCAGTGTGTGTTCAGTGTGTGTTCAGTGTGTGTTCAGTGTGTGTTCAGTGTGTGTTTAGTGTGTGTTCAGTGTGTGTTCAGTGTGTGCTTTGACTCTGTTCAGGAGAGTCATCTGGAGGTCTGCAACAGTGTTTCAGAGGCTGATGCAATAGCTGTGAGTCTGTGCAGCTCAAGGCAGAGAGGCTCCGTTGAGGAACTACAACTCCCATGAGCTCCTGGGCAGTCACCTGACTTGAGGAGCCAATCGGAAGGCTAGAATTAAGGGAGGAGGAAAGGGAAGCATGGGGGAGAGACTACGCTAGTCAGAGGGGATCTGGAAGGTAAAGGAGGAGGGTGTATGCGTGCAGGGGGTCCGTGACCCGCCTGCATAGGCTAGCTTTACCCCGCAGGCCCTTAGGAGAAACCCCTAAGTCACAGTAGGCTGCTGTGCTGCAGGGACGCCCATAGTGGTAGCGATCAATCACTTTACTGTGTAGACAGTTAGGGACAAGCGTGTGGAGCAGGTTTGCTGGTGAGCTGCTTGGGACCACACAGCTGCACTGCGGACATCCAAGACAAGCAAGGATTCGGCTGATCCTTTTCGAAGTATTACCGGTCACCGCCATGACCGGAAGGTATTTACGTTAAGTGCACCAACACCGGTCAACAGGCGCTGATCCCGCCTTAGCCGTAACTCTTTGAGGACACTAGTGAGGGACCAAAGGCCTAATACACGGAGTTAGTCTTTCTACTAGCGCAAGGACACGGTGGGTGGGGCAAGCGGTGACAGGACCAGGACATACTCATTAAGAGCGTGGCTGAGCCACTACTGTACAGGACAATACTCATTAAGAGCGTGGCCGAGCCACTCACATTATAAAGACATTACCATTTAGCTGCGTTAAGGTTATATTGCATTATAGGTTATGTGTTGGGTTATATGCTGCGTGTGTATTAATATGAAGAGTGCTAAGGTTATCGTGCATATAGTAAAGTTGGTTACATCATACATGTGTGTGTATATGTTTCTTGCCCAGGGGAATCTCACATCACGGGGATCCTGTGTAAGTGGAGGCGCTGCGCTATAAGTGTTACCCCAGGCTCCCAGCTAGCGGAGGCTCAGATCTCCTGGAGCCACAGGTTGTGTACAGTGACAAGTAGTCTCTTTGGGAGCATCAGAAAAAGGGCTACATATAAAATACAAAAAAATCTGCAGCACTCACCACGAAGATGTACTGTATTCAATCAAGAATGTTAATACACCCCATGAAAACAACCAAAAACTGACCGAGCAATGTTTGGGACAACTCTGGGTACTTTCTCAAACTCAGTTTTTGGTTGTTTTATCATGTGCAGCAAAAGAGGCATGCTTCCATCCTGCCATCCTAGGACGCTTCGTTTGGATCCGTGCTGCTGGGTTAGTGATTGAGTACATCTCATATATGCTTTTATTCAACCTCCGTTTGTGAGTGCGCATTTTATATTTTTTCCAGTCCGATAAAATTATTTTTAAACTTTAACACACTAGGAGAGCGCCTGTTTTCTTTTTGCAGATATATATATATATATATTTAATGCCCTGTAAAAGTTGCACTTCAGAGGAGTGTGATGTGAAATCTTAAATTGTTTGTAAAGAAAATGACAAACCAAACTCACATTCACATATCTCTTTAAAAGGGATTGTGTTGTGACATTTCCTGTTAAAAATTTACGATGAAGGGAATAAGAAAACAAATGAAAAAGGAGACTTTCCAAAACATGGTATGAGTCAGGGCTTTAGTCATCATGCACGCGTACAAAGTACAAATTTAGACCTTTTAGAATGCTGAAGATTTTATCTTGTTTAGAGTTTAATTTTTTTTTTCTTATGATAACATAAGTGCATTATTGGTCCACTTTCTAGCTATTGCCGTTACAGATGTACTGTAGCAAAGGTTATTGCTGCAATGCAGAATATTGCATTATAACATAGAAAATCTCAGTTATTTCATTGGATTCAATGGCAGTGATCATGCCAAATATTGCAGACAGGGCCGCCAAAAGGGGGGGCTGCCGGTGCTGACATCCCGGCCCTGTGAGTCAGTGGGCCGTGCCCTTTTTATTAAAAAAAGTCAAACAAAAAAAATGGCGGCAGCACACCGCGTGCGCATGCGCAGGGAAAGCAGGTTGTCTGGCCTGTGCCTGTGGGCCCGCTCACCCCCCCCCCGCTCCACCCCCCCGCTCCCAACGTGGAACAGAGAGGAAGTGCCATGGAGGGCCCTCGCGCGCCAACCCAGGTTCCCCCCGCGTGCCCGCCTCCATCCGCGGATTCTGCAGTCTCGCCCCCCCCAAGCCACCCACCTCCCGTGCCCCCCCTCAGTTTTTTTCCGTATTACAATAAGAAAAAAACAGTTAAGTAAAAGTTGCGCGCTAAAATGTTTTTTTCGTAGTAGGTGTGCTATGGGTTCGGGGTTCGGGGGGTGGGGTGGGGAGAAAGGGGGCTGCTCCTTTCATCCTTTCATTTGTCCAGGGCCCCATGATTTCTGTTGATGGGCCTGATTGCAGAATTTCCCACCATAACGTGCCAGCGTTTACAATAACCTCTGCTACATCTTTATGTTTACATGCATTATTCATGTATTTATGGCCACTGTGGCTAATAAAAAGATTAATAGATTTGGATATTTGCCCCTTTTTACATAAAGTGTCGGGTATATATTGAAATTCCATACTGTATATACTTATATCTTCAATAGAAAAGTAGACCCAATTGGGTTATTAGAAAAAGGGGGTAAATTGAACAAATCCCCATCATTATTACAGTTTCCACTTTTTGCCTAAACCCTCATACAAATTAGGTATCCTCTTTCAACTATCATGCATACTCAATTTTTCATTGAATTAAGCAATATTTGAAAAAAAAAATGTTCAAAGTGCAACACTTATTTTTGGTGAAGGGGGTGCCAATGTATTGTGGATAAATGATATAAAATATGTCAAGTATCAATATACAGTAACTACAAAAATACTTTTTAGCTTCATATAAAAGCTTAATTGTTCTGCTGTATTTGATTTTACTATTACAAATATCAAATTGTTCTTCCTACTAATTATATGCCAAGGGGCCATTCTGGCTCATAAAAATGAAACATTTTGATACAATTATGCAACTAATGACAAACTAAAGGTCAACATTTTTTTATACACATGTATTGCTAAAAGATTAAAGAAGCAGCAGAAAGTGAAGGATGAGGGGAGGGTCTAACCTGGTGAATAGAATTACATATACAGTAATTAAACTAGAGATAGGAGAAAAGAGGCTGAGGGCGAGTGAGCATTTTACTATCTTTAGTAGGATTAGCAAAGTTGTATGGCTTAATTCACAAAATTCTTCATATCCTTCAACTTATTCAATACTGTACATCAGCGGTTTTGCTTGATTTTTATTCTAACTTTTAACATGACCAGTGACACTTCAACAATCATAACTATGGTATCCCTATTGATCAATGTATTTTTTGCCATTTTAACCAGTGCCCCTTTTGGGGGGGGGGATGCACATCAGTCACTGACCTTTAAATGACTAGTGCTGGTATACTGTAAGTAAATGTTTGATTTTAAGGGATTGCTTTAAACCCCGTCTACTTTGGTGTAGACTGCCTGTACACCTAGGGGACTCCTCATCTGAAAATATTTAAATGACTGAAGAGCTTCCATAGTTGAGCCATTTCATACTTACAGTGATATGTCAGTGATATTCCAAGATTGTTGCATACAGTGAGCTAAGAGACTGGATTTCAACATTTCTATAGTTTATAAAAATGTTTTACAGTAGTTCCTACAGCACCAGTTTAATTTGTGCTGAGAAAGACAATTATGTAATAAAGATAGTTGACATAAAGGAATAATTTCTTGTCTGAGTGTTGCTTAAAGAGATATTCTGTGATAGCAAAACATGAGCTGAATGGGAGATGATGGGCATTTAGGTGCATTAACCAGTAAGGGAGCTTGATCAATTTGGGCTCATGTGACTGGTAACTGACTTTTTCTTTACTTTTTATATTTTGAAATGGAAGCACATGGGACAAAATACTTAAATAACAACTTGATACAGTGTCAGCTTCTATATGCTTTGAAGTCCCTACGCTATGCTTTAAAAAAGCATTTAAAATAAGGAAATCAAATACAGCACACCAAATAGCATGATGCAGTTTAAATTAAGCTTTTGTACCAAGGTAAAATATATGTTGATACGATGGCCTGTATTATATATTCTATAATAAATTGGCCTTCACTTCATCAAAAAATATTGCTGTTCATTGCACATGCACGATAGCTGTGTCTAGAGACCTAATTCATGTAGGTTTAGGCAAACAGGGGAAATGTGGTAATTATGTATGTATGTATGTATGTATGTATGTATGTATGTATGTTTGTCTTTATTTATATAGCGCCATTAATGTACATAGCGCTTCACAATAGTAATACACGTGACAATATAAATAACAAATAGTACAAATAACAGATCATGGGAATAAGTGCTTCAGACATAAAAGTAACATTGTAGAAAAGGAGTCCCTGCTCCGAAGAGCTTACAATCTAATTGTATGGGGATCTACTCAATTCCCCCCGTTCCCCTTTTTAATCCCTCTTTTAAAGTTGGGCCTACTTTTCTATTGAAGATATAATTAATATCTGGAATTGCAATTTATAGATACCCTTTTAGGTAGAAAAGGGGAACATGTCCAAATCTATTATTCCCTTATTAGCCAAAGTGTTCTTGAAGCCTACTGTACATAACCGCAATGTCTAGTAAGGTGTTAGTTACCCATAGGCTGTAAGACTAGCCACAACTGCTAAAGAATACAAGGTAATAACCTTGCAACCAAGCTACACCCTATGATCCCTCTTTTCCCAACTATACTCATTACCCCCCTTTATCATGCCCTTCAAGCATAGTAGCCACAACATGGCAAACAGACTTACAGACCACCAGTCTGGAAAAAAGCACACCATTCTGCATTGACAAGTGACTTCATAGAATTTCGAAGATGGGCATAAAATGCTAGTTTTATGCATAGATAACAAATGCACTGAAAAGATGTTTGAGAATTTTCATTTACAGTTAACTTAATGAACAATGTTACTTGGCCAAAGTCAAATGTGCCACCAGAATGAACATTGTTTCCATACAGGATGTTCATTTTAAAACTTGGTGTTGGCTATTTTAATTAGATCGAATTCCTTTGAATTATTTAAAGGGAGAAAGTTATAAATATATAAAGAAAAAGGTTTTATTTTGAACAATGTATTCCATTGTTTCATATTTCAGGCCCTGGTGTTCAATTTGTTCAGTATATAGCACAGAGGGAAATTTGGATACTAACAGGAGAAACAGAAAAAGCTTGCCTAATATCTGAAGCTGACCATTTTAATATATCGTATTTTAATTACGTTTATTAATTTGATGTTAGTCAGAAAGGCTGATTAATGTATTAGAAGGGTGAACATTTTCTAAGGTTCCAATTAGTACTAGATAGACTTGTAATTAAATTCCAGTATTAATTTGTTCCTGTCTATTTCTACCACATCACTTTTAATCAAAGTAATGTACATGACAAATACCAACTTTCTATTTAAATACAAGGCATTGGAGTTAAAAAAAAGTGACCATTTCACCAAATGAAGCATTTGAAATTAAGAGTAACATTTTCATGAAATTAGACATCTAGGGATGTTTGGAGAAAATGCCTTACACCTGTGTGGGGTGTTTTTTTATTTTTTTTTACCATGCGGAAACATGTTATAAGGTGGGCTATAGTCAACTAATCATATATGTCCTTACATGTAAAGAGAAAATCAAGCAACATAAATACAAAATGAATGCAATATAGAAAAGACCGTATTTATAAGTGATCTTCAACTTGGGAGGTATTATGTAAAACTTTTGGTTGCTGGAAAAAAATCTTGCTGATGTAAACATCTCTGTAAGGATTAGAACAAGTTATTGGCAAAAGTGTCAAAGTGAGTTATTAGATTTTTTTTCTTTGCACCCAAGAGCAGAATCATTTATGTAAAGTGTTTCATTTCAGGTTAATTACATGAAAGAGGTGATCTGTTCCTGGTTTTAATTAATTCCTCCTGTCAAGGAGATGGGGAGGAAAATACTATTAAAACAAATATATATTGCAATACAGTCCTAAAACTACAGTCTTGTTTTATTAAACACGGTAAACATGTTTTTCTTAAAAGAATAGAAGGGCTACAAATCTGAAAATGCTAAAAGAAAGAAATGAACAAGCTATCAAACAGGAAGGGTCTAATTAGGTACCCTGTAAAGATTGTAAATATGGTTTATACATTTAGCAGGGCACCTCCTGGCTACTGCAGACGAGACTACGACTATTCTAAAGCTTGCCAAACTAGCCCTGTTATATTCTGGGTATGTGCTAGGCTTGTTTAAGGCAATTTTAAGGCATTTCTGCATAGACTAATGACCCATATGATTAACACAGCAGGGGTCCCTGGCAGTCCCATTCAGTTTGAATGGGACTGCTAGGGACCCCCGCTGTTAATTTGATGGGCCATTTATCAATGCAGAAATGCTGGGGCTAGTTTAAGGCAAGTTTAAGGCATGTATTCGGAATGTACCTGGGTGTACCTGGGTCTTTTTGGCGATTGCCACTGGTTTGTGTTAGAATAGTCGCAGTCTCTGCTGTAAATCTACCCAAACCCTGGTGTTCACAGGTTTGCCAGTAGTTATCATGGGGTTTTCCCCCTTCATCCATGGTGCTGTGCTTGAGTGACAGCAGGGGGTGGCATATCCTGTTGTGGCTGGGCCAATGGTATGCCTGCCCTCTGGCTGTACTTAAGGGCAGGACCGCCCTAAAGTTAGTTAGTTGTTCCTTCCCCATGAGGAAGGCATGTCATGACTGGGAGCCTGAGATTGGGGCCTTCCCATGTGCTCTTTCCTCCTGGGAGGAGTAAAGTAACTATACCTCTGCCTCCACTAGGGAGGTGGGGACGAGCTAGGACAGCTGCGGTTGCACTAGGCCTGTAGTGACGGTCCAGGGACTATCTCCGGTGATACCTGAGAGCTGATATATGAGACTGTGAGCCGGCAGGTGACTGCTTAGAACCTGTGAAACATTAGTGCATAAACTAGCGCTAGTGTCGCTATGTGAATATAGTATTAATTATAATATAACATAAAACATGAAGTCCTGTAAACACAAGTGCACAAAGATGCCCAAAATAGTCCCACTGGTGATCTCACAATCAGTAATAGTACTGTGAAAAAAACAGACCTTCTGTGGCGCTGTGGTACGAAGAAACGTGCACTCCTATGTGCAAAACATGCAATGTAAGTCACTACCGATGATATTCAATATTCAGAAGACTTTGCACCTCAAAGAAAAGGAGATAAAAACGTGGAAAACACTTCCATAGTGTGTTATCCAAATAACAATAAGCTGATGATAGCTGGCAGAAGCAAATTAATATTCCAAATGGAAAAATGGTGATCTGAATAAAAAATGTACAAATGTACATCACAATATAACAAACATAAAAAGAGCGCTTCTTGCACTCAATATAAAACCTGCTCCGCTGATTGGGAAAAATTAGAATCCTACACACCACAAGTGACGAAGACATAAGCCTTAGTGTGGAAATGTCACTTGCTTCGGTACACCGCTCTTAGTAGGTAGTATAATGTCCGTGTTCCAGGGATGCCTTGCCGCCTGGACTCGTCTGAAACCTCACCGCTCGGCTCCTCTGCTGATGTCACCACAAATTCTCCTACTACGGTGTCCGTGCTGTGCCACAACTCCTACTCATTTCGAAACTCTCAATAGCGGGTTTCTTCATCGGGCATTGCTGCAAAGTTCTGCAAGGGTTTGGCGCAAAAGCCAGAACCCCACCCAAGCGATATGACTGGCTCAGCCAATAGCCAGAGTCACCCCCAGTCAATGCTGCCAAGTGCCCCTCCTTAAATCTCAGCCAGAGGGAGGGGACAGTCCGACAGCCAATGCCTAAAGACTTTGAAGAATAAGGGAGGTACCGGATGCAGCGGACCGCACCCTCAGTTTTCAGAGCCTGGTGAGTGAAAGAATCGGGCTACCCTTTACTCCTGTGCCTTTGTATTCAGCAAACACTGAATATGTCCAGCAATATGGAATTATTCCACTATCATCTGCCAGGACAACTCCTGGTGGTAACTGTGGAAGGGAAGAGGTACCTGCTGCCTCTGCCTGAAGTGTGACTTTTCAGGTGGCGAACTCGCCTGGGGAGTTCAGTGTGCCTGATGCGGAGCACCGTTCCTGAGGCCTATGCTGACGTGGCCTACGGAATTCACGGAGAAGGATGTGACTGACCCCAATACTTGGGTGGTTGACCCTGCTGCTATAAAGCAACAATGGAGGCTTTGGAGGGCTGTGCGCCCTAGCTGAGGCCAAAAGGATTCGAATATCACGATAACCACACATAACACTGAGACGGTTCCAGACACGGTCCCCGCAGAGGAACCAGAGACGGTCGATGAATCGGAACCAGCCCAAGAGATGTTGGGTAAGGTGACTGCCCTGGGTGAGGAGGCACCATTGTTCTCAGAGGCGCATGAGCCGGGACTGGCATTTCAGTTTGCCGCTGATAACTCGGAAAGCATCCGGTGCCTTTCCCCTGCGGATGTGTCCCTACCTTCTTCCTGCACCAGCAGCCATCACTCTTCGGTGGTGTTCTGGCTGCTGATGATTCTGCCAGCCGAGACTGGAGATGAGCCGAGTGGCACCAGCAACTTTGCACAGCAGCGGAGTCCTGTACCGATGACTGCAACTATGAGACCCAAGAGGCGGATGAGCCTACCCCTCGTAGAGGTGTCCCAAGGTATATCCAGGGATTCTTCAGTGCTGCTGGAGGTGTCTTCTGGTGTCGATGTCCACGTGGCGGATATCAATCAAGACAGAGTACCGACCTCTATGCAACGCCCAGATGTCGACATTCTCCCAGGGGAGGATCTGGTCAAGCTCTAGGATCCTGTACCAATTGCCGGAGATGACATCCTGCAGACATCAACCACTGGGGCGGATGAGAAGCCATAGATCCCCGCTCCAGTGAGTACTGCTACTGTTCCTTCTGTTACTCCCTTACCGTTCACTTGCTCTATGAGTGAACGCAGGGCTAGCCTGAAACTGTCCTGCAAAGATGACTCATCTCTGAGACGCAGGGATGTATCTACTCCCAAAAACAAAAAACAAAACTGTGCGCTACTACCTAACTACCTATTAAGTATATATATATATAGAAATATACACAGTGCAGTGACTATACCCTCAAATAAGTGATGAAAAAATAAATAAAAAATTGAACCACAAATCCCACAGTGAGATAGTTATGCATAAAATAATAAATGCCACATAACCGTGTTGGGGATAAGGGCGTCTGCAGCTGTAAACGCAGGGGTGGCTCAGCACCCCACACACACTAAGAGAATGGAAACAAAAGAAAACAGCGCACAACGCCAAATAGTGAAGTAAAATCAACATTATATTATCAGATTAAAAAGGGGGTAATATATCTGCGTACATGAAAAAGATTGGTAAAAGGCATGTAGTGTGTATCATACTGTTTACCACTCGGCAGCTGTTAGCTGTAGATTCAGGTGCTTGTTTCCCTCTGCTGATGCAGCTCGGTTGATTCTGGGGCAGGACGTCAGTCTTTCACTCCCAAGGGGATTTCCCTTCATGCAGCCAGGTTCAGCAGCTGGTATTGGGGCTCGGTGAAATCGCTCCGGCTTCCTGGCCGATATGGAGCTGCTCCTATACCTCAGCAGGTATATTCTCTGCACAGAGGTAGGACCGCAGCTCACTGGGGTGCCCTCAGCGTGCCACGATGCCGCTCCGTCGCGGGACGCCGTGTAGTGATGTCACTGTCTCCACAGCAGTGGTGGATTCAATAGGGAAGTTTGAACAGTCTTACAAAGTCTCTCATAAGTGTCCAAAACAGCACAAAGGATGAAATAAAAACAGGACAGGCCAGTGTATAGACAAAGGCCAATATAGGCAGATATATGGCAATAGAATGTTACATCCAACGCGTTTCGTAGAATTAATTACTTCTTCAGGGAAGTATGTATCTACTCCTGCAGATTGGGCATCGCACAAAGACTATGAGTCAAATTCCCTATCAAGGCCAAAGCCCATTGCTGCTCAGTCAATACTGAATATTACGTTAGTGTCAGGCCCCTGGGACGTACTTGTTTGGGACTTGGACACTTGCAAGAACCTTTTGTCCTCGACCAGTACTACTTGTCTTCGGGACATTTGCCCATTTTCTGCTCAGGGAAACCCTTTAGTCTGGAAGTCTGAGGTTGGGTTGCCGCCTGGGGAATCTGATCAGGCTGCAAGAGAACATTACTCCAGAAAGAGGAGCTTGCTGGTCTCTAGGAATCATATTCCCTCTTCAAACTGGAAGGACTGGTCTTATGGGAATACAATGCTGACTGATAGTAATGTTGCTACAAATGATAATGTTTTTCCAGATTGTATTGTATTGTATTTGTATGTCTTTATTTATATAGCGCCATAAATATACATAGCGCTTCACAGTAGTAATACATGTTGTAATCATATAAATAACAAATAATATAAATAACAGGTCATGGGAATAAGTGCTTCAGACATAAGAGTAACATTAAGGAAGAGGAGTCCCTGCTCCGAGGAGCTTACAATCTAATTGGTAGGAAGGAGAAGGTATAGAGATAGTAGGAGGGAATTCTAGTAATTGTGACTGCAGGGGGCCAAGCTTTTTTCCAGATGATAAAGTTATTAAGGAAGATGTAGACAATTGCAGTGTAAATAGTGGATTTATTAGAAACCGACAATATAGTTCACAATTAGTGGGCAAAAGGGGTGTATAGTCCTGACAAGGCTGCTCAGGAAATGAGGAGAATGGAAGCGGATATAATAGCGGGACATGTACAGCCGTCCGGTAATGTATCAGCAAATTATGTCTCCTATTCAGGAACCATTATACTGGGTTCTACAAGGTAGAGCTGAAGATCCCTGGCTTACTAAAATTAGCCGCGCCTAGCGACTTGTCTTACAGAAATACAGAATCTCGCATGGGTTTGAGTATCCATATGTTCTGGAGCCTATTTTGCGATAAATTGAGGCTAACCGGAACAATGGCTGATTGAAAAGGTGAAAGCTTATGTGCTAGAGCACAACTGCAGCACATTCCATAAAGTACATGAGAGGGTAGCCTATCTTGTCCAAGTCTGGAGAGTTGGTAGGTCAACCTACCTGGACAGAATAGAGTATATCTCTGAGAGAAATCCAAAGAGGGTATTCTCTGTCACAGTTACTGATGTGTCAGGAGCATTTGTGCGGAAGCCTGATCCTGAACATTATTATTGAAAGTAAGGTTCTCCCTGTTGTAGGAACATATGTGTCTATTACCGCCATAATACAAGTACAGTGTATATGGCGCATATATGATCTGTGCTGGTTTCACTAAAAACTGTATATCATGCATATTAATGTGATATTATGTGAAATTTTATTTTTGTTGTTCAGGTTAAATCAAAGATGGTACCCGAAAATTTAGAACCCCAAGCCGGGGCATTGGTATTTCCACCATGGGGAGAGTGAAGTTGGGTACCCCCGTGGCTTCTAAATCTACCCAATGGGCTGGCAGTAAACCCTGGTGTTCACAGGTTTGCCAGTAGATATCATGCAGATTTCCCCTTTCATCTTTGGTGCTGTGCTTGAGTGGCAGCAGGGGGTGGCTATCATGTTGTGGCTGGGCCAACTTGTATTTATTTATTATTAGTACATGGATAAATGACAGGCTCTTTTTCTACTTACAATATTTTGGCAAACCCTATTTCTCCTTATTTGAAAAAGTGTTTCAGATAAACACAGGAGGAACTACACCATGTAGGACATGGGTGACTCTTTTTAATATGACTAAGTTAAATATGATGGTCTGGAAAAATAAACTCTGTTAAAATGGAGTTAATATTGCATACTGTAAAAAAACAAAGTATGATTACCACAATTTTAAGATGGTATACATGAAGATTGCTGTAATAATTTACTGGGTGCGATAGTTTACCCAAAGTTTCCATGCAGGAATTAACGCGACCGTTAATAATGCATTCATTCTTACATCGTGATCACCATACTAGAGCCTGTATCTCGGGAAGCAGGGGATACCCGGACCTGAAATTACTGCGATTCAGATCCGGAGACCCCCTGCTTCAATACTGTGTTATAAAAATTAAATAATCACCTGTTAGTGATTTCTTCTGTCTGATTCTTACTGCGCATCTCTTACAGACAAGTGTGGCTTGGTAGGATTCACACAGTTGTAGTCCCAGTCAGATGCAGGGACCTGTACTGTGTTAATCCCGATTAGCCATTAGTCTCCTTACTGGCACTCCACACACACAGAGGGGAGAGAAAAAAAGTTCCCATAACTGATTTCGTGAGGGCAGCACAATCAACCATACAGCTGCATCTGTAGCAGCACTGTGTAATTAATGCATATATTTCTTCTTGGTTATTTTACAGGTTAAACTGTATAAAAGACAGTCAGAAGAAGATGGTGTAAAAAGATTGTATTGTAACAAATTATATTATTTCCCAAAGTTTTTGTTATTTATCTTTAATCTCTAATTTAATGTAATAAATATGTAAAAAATAAATAAATACTTTTAAGTCATCTGAAATTATTTCCACATTTAAAACAATGTATGGGAATAATGGGTGGGTTACATTTCATTTAGATTGAAGGCACACTAGCACATTTGCACCATCTATCTTTTTATCAAAAAACTATTTTGCAACTGGGATTTACACTTGGTTTTGCACTGTCATGAACACAATAAGTCTAGCTACATCTATCTTAAAGTATGGTGTCACTTGGAACTAATGTGACCTATCACATGGTACAGCAACCAATGGGATTGTCTTCAATCCCTTTGGCTGTAATACCATGTGATATAGCCATGTGGTTTTAAGGATGTGACGTATGTCCCTTGGAGATAACATCACATCTTTTAAAGAAATGATACAGTGTCCAATCGGATTGAAACTGTACCATCTGACCATAAAATGTGAAATCAAAGGACCAATATAAGGCCTGTTCCATCTCATTTTACCTCAATAAGACAACGAGATAACATCCATTGGGGATTTAACATGGTACACTTTGGATTGACAGATGAAGAAAGAACATTAAAGAAAAGATCAAAATAATTACAGATGAAGATAGAAGACGGTGATACTGTAGAAGATAAAAGAAAATATTTTTTTTTACCTGATGCTGGTCTTCAAGGTGGATGGCGTTTGATTGCGGGTGATGATGTCGCAGTATGTCAGTAGGGAGGAGTGGCTAAGTGAGTAAAGACACTGACTAGCACTGGTTTAATTCCCAGTGTCAGCTCCTTGTGACCTTGGGCAAGTCACTTTATTTCCCTGTGCCTCAGGCACCATAAAATAGATTGTAAGCTTCACGGGGCAGGGACCTGTGCCTGCAAAATGTCTCTGTAAAGCGCTACATAAAACTAGCAGCGGCGCCTTTAAAGTCCAATAAATAAATACAAAAAATGTCCAAAATGTTACGTGAACAGTCCCAACAGTGTCCTCTGACGTTTGAGCAGTGGAGGGATAGATGAGCAGCTCTCACCGTGCAACAGTGCAATAAGTGGAGAGAAAACAAAACAAATTACGGTGCAGTATGCCAAACAATCTGTGCTGACATATGTCCAATAAAATTACCAACAACACAAAACGGACATCACAGACAAAACAAACAAGACGAACACTAGCAAGGCAAATATGATACAAAGCTATTTAATAAACAACATATAATGAAGGGTTCTGGAGGGCATATAGAATTGCAGCAGGTCCAGATGGGGTAAAATTGAGACCCTACTCACAAGATAACAATCATAAGCAGGCAATGGAGGTATTTGCTGTACTGGTAGTCCACTGTGGTAGCAACCGAAGAGCCTTCCTGTGAGTCCCCTCGTGTTTAGGGTGGAGGATGCGTCACTAGGAGGCGGGACTTCCGGGCGGATGTTACGTCACACAAGGCGGGACTTCCTGGAACGGTGCTCCTTCTCTCTCCTTCCCTCTCAAACCTGGATCGGCTGCTAATCTATGTCCTCTTTAGCCAAAAGCAGCTCTAAAATGATAAGATAACGTGCGAAACGCGTTGGGAAGTTATCTTTATCATTTTAGAGCTGCTTTTGGCTAAAGAGAACATAGATTAGCAGATAGTTCGGCAAATACCTCCATTGCCTGCTTATGATTGTTATCTTGTGAGTAGGGTCTCAATTTTACCCCATCTGGACCTGCTGCAATTCTATATGCAATCCGGAACCCTTCATTATATGTTGTTTATTAAATAGCTTTGTATCATATTTGCCTTGCTAGTGTTCGTCTTGTTTGTTTTGTCTGTGATGTCCATTTTGTGTTGTTGATAATTTTATTGGACATATGTCAGCACAGATTGTTTGGCATACTGCACCATAATTTGTTTTGTTTTTCTCCACATATTGCACTGTTGTACGGTGAGAGCTGCTCATCTATCCCTCCACTGCTCATACGTCAGAGGACACTGTTGGGACTGTTCACGTAACGTTTAGGACATTTTTTGTATTTATTTATTGGACTTTAAAGGCGCCGGTAATCTTTCTTTTTCTACTGCACCGACACACTTTATTCGAGCAAATACCCAGTATGTACCTGGCAGATACCTGGAATGCGCCGCTCCTCACCTCTGACAAGCCCCGTTGCGTTTGCCTTCCCAGCCTGGGTTCATGCCTGACTGACGGGCGGCTGATCTGTTAAATGATAATGATTAGGATTTAATAGGCTGCAATGCTTCGCGTGTCTACCAGATGGCATAAATTCATGAATTGTAATGCAGTATATATATATATATATATACTGTGCAGTATTGCAGCCAGCGGGAATAAAATGCTTCAATCCCTGCCTGGAAAATAACCCAATGCACTCGGGCAGAAAACAGTCACAAACCTCAATACACCCGGGTATACCCGAATTCGTGGGACTAGCCGATCTCGAATAAAGTGTGTCGCCAGTGTATGTCATCTTTGTCTGATTGTACTGTCAGTACCTACCAGGCGGCCTATTTCACCAATATCTGGGTTCACTACTTTAGTGTTAGATTTTTATCATTTATTTAGCGCTGTTTAACACCGTCTTTTTTTGTTGTGATAAAACTAGCAGCGCTATACAAGAACATGCTAAAAAAAAGAATTAAATTGTTTTTTTTCCAGGTTTTTTTATTGTATTTATTTATTTTTATGTATTTGCTTCACATTGACTGATAATGTATTAATCTGTGCTAGGATACAGATAAATACAGTGACAGGCAATGCATTTTTTGGCAAATGCTTTTTTTCAGTTAGCATTTTAAATTAATCAATTGTTTTGTTGGCTAGGGGATTAAATTAATTATTTGTTTTGTTGTCTGGTGGTTTTATTTATTTAATTGATTGATTGGATAGATGTTTGTTTATTTCTATTCTTATGTTTTGGAATAACATAATTGGAGTTATTTTGCTGTTTTAGTGATAGATTAATGTAATTGATGTGTAGTTGAGGCTTTTTAGTTCATTTTATTGTTGGGGTGTTTAGGTGCTTCTGTATTTCTTTGATTATTGTGTATTTTTGGCCTTAATTATTTTTATTAGGTTGACCATTGAGTGATATAGTAGCTTATCATGCCCATATTATATGGGTATTATATACCACTGTGCCAATCAATGGGTACAGCGTGGGTATAATGGGTCCAGGGTGGTTGGTTAGGCCTCCCAGGTGGGTAGCGGAGGATGGGGTTAACCCCTTAAT
The DNA here is from genome assembly GCF_040206685.1 of Ascaphus truei. Classification (NCBI taxonomy): domain Eukaryota; kingdom Metazoa; phylum Chordata; class Amphibia; order Anura; family Ascaphidae; genus Ascaphus; species Ascaphus truei. The sequence goes on along the minus strand of NC_134486.1, from coordinate 267,026,605 downwards.
TACTATAGTGGTTATTAACTGCTGAGGTGATTAAGGGGTTATGTGCCATTAAATTGTATTTTTTCTTGTATTCTTGCTGGCATCTGAGGACATGGACCTGGAGTATGCTGACGTGGATGCCCTTCATGATGGCAGGGTTAAGTAGAAAAATGTATTTACTTTATTATTGCTGGCTGGCTAATATTTGATTTTCTAAAGGGCAAATGCACTATTATCCATATCTGGATAATTGTAATTTTGCATATCATAAGTAGAAAGAACAATTTGATATTTGTAATTGTAAAATAAAATATAGCAGAACAATTAAGCTTTTATATGAAGCTAAAAAGTATTTTTGTAGTTACTGAATAGTGATACTTGACATATTTTATATCATTTATCCACAATACATTGGCACCCTCTTCACCAAAAATGAGTGCTGCACTTTGAACATTTTTTTTTCAAATATTGCTTAATTCGAAATAATTGAGTATGCATGATAGTTGAAAGAGGAGACCTAATTTGTATGAGGGTTTAGGCAAACAAGGGATACCATACACTGCTTTACCAGGGTGGCTAAAGTGGTTTTTATAAATAGTATGGAACCACAGTTAGATACTACTAACACTAGTGTTGTCCTATTGCTATTTAGCTAAGTATAGCATCTAATTTAGGTAAACAGGTATACTTGAATATCCCATGGGTGGATTGAATAGGGAATTATAGTTATCCTGCACTGTTTTGCTATGTTGATACAAGGATAACTAAAATCCCAGTCCACATCACCCCATTAAAGATAGAACCTTGGGATCAAAACATGATCTAACCACTGATTGGTAACAAATCTAGTGATACTATAAATAGTTTCACTAGGGTGATTTAAATGGTTTAATAAATAGTTTTGAACCACAATTAGATACTAACAACACATCTCTACCAAATACAGTACTAATTATTTTGATCTTCATAGTATGGATCTGTATAAGGCAAGTGGGACTTCTGGTTTTAACAAGTTTTTTTTCTTTTGTATTAATTTCATGTAAGCATTATCATTTGATTTTACGTTATGATAACTAGTCATGTTAAAGTCCTTAGTTAATGGTTGAACTTTTTTAATAATATACTTTGGGGATTTGTGCTTACAGGGGTACTTACCGAGGGTCTTTTCATTAGCACTTTTTGAAAATTATTAAAGAATGGCATTTTCTTAAATGAAAATAATTGTATTTGTTAGAAAATTTTAGTACAGTTTTTGCCCCTGATTTTGCAAACTGATGACAGATGAATTGACCCTAGAGTTTTAAAACCACATCAAATGGCACAACAGATGTAGCTGACATTTTTCCATTCGCAATACTTTTTAAAAGCACTGTAATGATGTAGTCTGCCAATCTTACTACTGATGCTATTTATCTATTAGATACAGTATGGAAGATGGGTGGATTTGTCTAACTTTAATACGGGATTATATTCTTATCAATAAAAAAAATTTCATTAACATATTTTATCAGGAATAATACATTAAGATATATACATATGATTTGTAAATACTGTATATTATAGGAAGTCACAAAGAGGAAAAATTATTTGCCTGGCAGGTAAGTTACCTGACAGATTAAAATGCTCAGTAGGAATTAAACCCACAAAATAATACATTAAAGATCAACATAATAACCATTAAATTACTCCTATTTTAATTTGACCATTAACACAGTAGATAAAATATTGTGATGGCGCCAAGTAGAAAAACTATTCTTAATCTTGATAAATGGTCAAATCTAAAATCTATCACCTGGGGCAAATAATTTAAATGTAATTAACTATATGCTCTTCCTGTGAAAAGCTGTTTGAAGTAAACTAAGCAATTCTCACACATTTGTGAATCCCTCTGGTTTCTATGTTGTTATTATCACCAGGAACTATTGCATATTTAGCTTCCCATGGTATGCAATTTAAAAAAAGTAGGGTAATGATTTTTCAACAGACTCATCACTACCTCCTAAAAAGTTTAACAAGTTTATTACAAGTACATAAGACAGTTTAATTTATACCAGATCAACAACCTGTAAATTAACATTTAAATCTGACAATAGAACTATCTTATGGAGAATAGAAAGACATACAGTAACATTCTTCCTGGCTGATGAAATTGACAAATGTATGTTCTTTGTGTTTTCAGCTACAGTATATTGAAAAATAAAATCTGAACTGAAAAACTGAAAAATGCCTGTAGGATCCATATTTAAGTTTAAGTTTATTCTACTACCCAGCTATGACTTATATTTCTCTCTATCTTCTTTGTGTCCTCTATATTTCATTGCATATGACCCTGCTACATCAAAAACTTGCCTAAATATTCTGACAACCAATGTCTCTAATTGAAACATGCACTGAAATCATCAATTTTCACATAAAATGTTGCTAAATCAGCAATAATATTAGTTATTTCAAATATTATCATTTTATTCCTTAACATTTAAATTGCACACTATAAATGTAATTTACATATGTTCTACACAATAACTAATTGAAATTAGCAAGACACATTTTTAATACAGTAGCTCAAGATCCAAGAAACATGGCGTATCCTCTTTATTTGAGGGGCCATTTAATAAGCAAACTTTATAGTACATTTTGGTAGGTGAGAGGTATAGAGTTATAGCATGTGTTTAGCAGTATGGCGTTAGAGAGCCGTGTGTCTGTTTTTATTGTTTTGTAAAGTTATTGTCTGCTAGTGAAGTATTTTTTTTTACTGAGTTGCAGTTGGCTGTAATTGTATTTTTACTACAATTATTGATTGGATTTTTGATTAAATGAAGGTGCTTAATTGATAGTATGTGCTTGCTGTTGAGTAAGGTAGATTCCTTAAGGAGTGATGGGAGTTTGCAGATGAATTGTGGGGAGTAAGATAGGATGGGTAGTAGAGATGAGGTTAGAAAAAATAGTTTAGTGAAGAGGATTGGTGTGGAGAAAATGTTCAAGAATATTCCTTACATTTGCCATTGACTGAAATGTTCAGTAGGTTTTTGTGAATAGGGCTAGATACCCTGCAATGGGAAATGAGGCTATTTAACCGAGATACTGAAATATGTATTTTAATGGAGGGAAGGGCAAGAGAGAGGGAGCGGTGCGGTAGAGGAGCTCATGGAGAGGGGTAGTTAGAGAGAGAGAAAGAGAGAGAAAGTACAACAACACATGCAATAGAAAAGCAGGTTTTAGCAAGATCTTCCTCATCACATGACTAGGTCAGAAAGACAAACATTGGACCACCATCATGGTGTAAAAAAAATAGATGTTGTAAGCAAGACTACAAGTGGCTTACAGAAAGTAGACATCAATACCCAACTAAACACACATGTTCTGAGTAAGAGTATAGAGGGTGGGTGGGGGGGGGAGTTGAGGCGAAGAAATTATTTTTAGATTGTGGGTTGTCACAATAGAGATCACCCACCTCAACTTCTGTGTGTGCAAGTGGAAGGGCATCATTAGCTCAAGCAGCAGAATTACCTATGGAAATGTCTGCAAGAGATACTAAGTCAGTGGAATATGATACATCCTCCTCAAAAGAATGTGCATCAGCAGGGACAAGGATTTTCATGATGAGCTGAAAGCTAGGGTTCTAGTTCTTCACTTTCAAAACTTTGTCTCTGAGAAGGGTGAGGGAGAAGGGGTGGCTAAGGTAGGGATTGAGGCAAAGATACTGTAGAGAAGCTTTTAGTTGATGATATGGAGCATAGAGTTGAGGAGTTTGAGAATACTGTGTGGGATGCTCAGGGTGCACAAATTGCACATGCAGAGGTGGGAATGCGGGACCACTTTGAGTCTGATAGTAATAATGATGTGGTCTTTAGTGCAATAATATATTCATGATCTTGGTTGTAGCATGATGAGTGAAGGAGGGGTTGATGATGATCCTAATCGTATAAGTAGTCAATCACTCTGTGAGCAGCAGGCAGCCATGGCTACCCCCACTACCTTTTCTACCACCTCAACTAAAAGACAATGGTCTCAGTAGAGAATCCAAAACAGAGGAGGGTAGTATGGATTAGACTACTGAGTGTTGAAGAGCGGGAGGAACACAAAATGAAGTCAAGAGCTAGTAGATTAATGGGACACGAGAGAGAGAGAGAGAGAGAGAGAGAGAGAGAGAGAGAGAGAGAGAGAGATTCAAATTCACACAAAAAAAAAAATCACCCATTTCTGGGGATGAGTAGAGAATAAAAAAAGCTGCATGTGATCCTCAAAGGAAGGAAAATAAAGAGAGGGATGAATAGGAAGGGGTTGTTTTACTTTAAAACAAGGCTGTGTTTAGAGTGAGATGTTAATTATCTTGATTACAATTATTTATCATTGATATTCCATTTTCAATGTATTTTTTTGCTCTGTAAGTCTGGTGGTTGTCAAAATTCACTTTCTATTTTATATTATCTTCATATAAACTTAGAATACAAATTAAAAGAAAAAGTCAACAATCCATATTAATTGTATATACCCTGTATACAAAACTCCAATATTAATAATTGCAAAACTAAAAGTTGTTAGTGAATAAGAAACTATTTAATAACAATATCATGTCTTTCTTAGTAATGTGATGTTGTTAATAATGTGTCCCTTGTCAGAACTCTTGTCACATCTTTTTTTGAAGGTCAACCCTGTTAGGAACAATGGGAAGAATGTTACAATGTTCAGTGTGATTAATCAAGTTTTAATCAATGATATCAACCTCAGAGGTACTGAAGTACCCAGTGAAACTCTGCTAAAAATTACGGAACATAAAAAAGAAACGCTACACTGCTAAATAATATTTTAAAATTAAACTATTTACTGTACAATTCTTGATTGTAATGTCTGTAATAATGTACATATCGATAGCATACTGTATAGCCTATACTGTAAAACAAACTAAAGAAAGTGGTATTTTTTTCTACTATTACAGTATATGCCATCCATAAAGTCACACAGTGCAGTTTAATTGGACTAATGTGATTATCAGACTTGCAGACCTGTACTATCTCATCAAGACTCAGCAGGTACTGCCCACTTTAGTGACTGATGAGTGGGAGATAATATAGATTTTAATAAGAGGTCAGCAGAATTCAGAAATGCTACTATGTAATTACCTGAAGTACAGTAGAAGGTAAGATAGTGCACGTAAAATAAATAATTTATAATCTACAATAGTGAGGTTAGGCTTCCAGATATGAATAAAACACAACAAAATGAATACTACTATACTGGGATGGACTGGTGCATGGTAAAAATCTGACACATTTCGAACAGTATGAAACATTTGCGGAAGTTATTAATCCGACCACGAGTTCATATTTTGAATCATGACAAAACAGAACCAAAACATATTTCTCACTTAAACATTTTACAGGTCCTTCCTTTCACTAACGACCTTAGAAAGGCTCCATTGTGGCCTCCTGAAATACTGCCGCCCAGTATCTCCCACCCTGTACGCCCAAACTTCCTCTGTTGCAGAGTGTAAGGATTCACGCTACGGGTATACCCGCATCCAGCGCATCCTTACCTCTTCACAGTTTAGGCTCCCTGGCGGCTTTCCCACTCCCGGCTGCTGTTCCCGCGCCTCCAGCCCACGCACATCAGCCCTAAGGGCGTGCGCGCACCCAAGCCGCTATTAGTTGGCGCCGGGTGCCTGACTCTGCCTCTGCTGACGTGGCGCACGCTCCTTACGTGTCTCCGTCCCGGTCCCGTCAGCTCCGCCTCCCCGGTTCTCCTTCCTTACCTGACCCTTCCCCTGTCTGTCCCTCTGCTCCTCCCCTTCTTCTGTCTGCTTTTGGACCCTCCGGTGCGCCTCTCCCATTCTCCGCCTTCTCGGACGTGACGTGCATGCCCTGCATGCCCCTTCCCCATCAACTTTGCCTCTCAGGTCCTCCTTTGCTTTCTGTCCCTTCCCTTGTCCATCCCTCCGCTCCTCCCCTTACCTTGATCACTCCCTTAGCCTCTAGCAATTCTCCTCTATCTGGGTCTTACCTAGGTCACTCCTCTTTTCCTCCCCTCACTCCCATTGGTCCCAAACTTTCACAATCTGCTCTCCTTCTTCGGGCCGTTCCTCCGTCACTCCCCTTTGTCTGATTGGTCTCACCATTTCCTCTTTGCTCTGCATAGCTTCTGTACCTTGGTGCTGTCTGCTGTTGCCTGTCCTCTCTTGTCTTTTCAGTGCTTTCTCCTGTCCCTGGAATTTCTGCTGACCTCCCTGGATTTGATCTTTTGCTTTGGACTCTACTACGCTGCTCTCTGGAACCCTTTGGACCTCGCTTTGGACTTTCTACGCTGCAGACTTCTACAACCCTTGGACACGGCACACGGACAATCTACTATGCAGCTCTCTCCACTCCATGACCCAGGCTTACGGACAATCGATTACGCTGCCCACTCCAACCCACGACCCTTGGCATATGAACTTAACACTTCTACGCCGGGGGTGTCAAGTACGGTATTATTTACATTCTAGTTACCCGGACCACCTACGCTACTTCCACACTCCGGTCGTGCCCCCGTTTGCTGCTAGGTGTGTGGTTTTACCCTTTCCACCTCAGTCCCGGGGTCTCGTCTGGCTTGTTGGCAGGCCGAGCATTACATCATGCAGAGCCCAACAGACCCAGACCCCCCTGAGGTGGAAGATACCTTAACCACCATTTCCAAACACTTTAATCTTTTGGACAACCAAGTCTCCTCTCTTAACCAGCAAGTTAATAACCTCTCTCTTCAGTTTCCCCAGGGCATTGTCCCCACTTCCTCTTCTATAGTATCCCGTGAAGGATCAGGCCCCTCAGACTTACGGATACCTACCCCCCAGTAAATACGTGGGAGATCAGCTTGCATGCCGCGGTTTCTTGAACCAGTGCGAGATACAATTTGAGCTGTCACCTTCTCGCTTCCCCACGGATCGTACTAAGGCAGCCTACGTGTACTCCCTCCTCACTGGAGATGCCTTAGCCTGGGCATCACTAATCTGGGAACTGAAACCCGAACTCACTTACAATTTTGAGAATTTCAAAAGAGAATTTCACTTAGTGTTTGACGCAGTGATATGGCGGCATCTTCCTTGTTCCATATTTCGCAGGGTCGGAGATCAGTGGCACGTTACGCTCTGGAGTTCCTGACTATCGCAACGGAGACAGACTGGAACGATGGGGCTCTCTCCGCCGCCTTCTGGCAGGGCTTTCGGAAACCCTAAAGGACGAATTGGCGGCTCGTGAGAGGCCCTCCTCCCTAGAGGCCCTGATCGCTCTATGCGTTTGGGTGGATCAAAGACTTCTGGAGAGGCGGGCTGAACGTCAACGTCTTCGTACTACTATTTCTTTGTTTTCTAATTCCAGATCTCCTCTTCCTGTACTGCCTGCACTGGAAGCCCCGGAACCCATGCAACTGGGCACACATCACCTCCCTTCTACAGAGCGACTACGTCGGAGGAATGAGGGTCTGTGCTTCTATTGTGGTTCTCCTGGGCACATCCTACCACGCTGCCCTTCCAAGCTGGGAAATGCCAACGCCCAGTGAGGTATGGGGGAATCTCACTGGGTACCATCTCTGCTTCTTCTCTTCCCTCACAGCGTCTCCCTAAACGTCTCCTATGGACGGTACTCCTTAAGCACGCGAATATCCAGACCCCTGCTCAGGCCTTCCTTGATTCCGGTTCCAGAGGAAAATTCATAAACCAGGCGTTTGCTACTCGGTATAACATTCCTCTCCGGGAGAAGGCCTTTCCGGTCGGATTAGAGGCGATTGATGGTCAACCTCTGCAGCCAGCCTTTATTACCTTGGAGACACTTCCTCTAGAACTCTCTATGGATGATGGACATTTTGAAATTATCTCTTTTGATGTCATTCACTCTCCATTGGTTCATATCATCCTGGGCTTACCATGGCTGCAATTACACAATCCCATCATCAATGTTTCATGTATATCAATATATATACAATTTTAATCTGTTTATAGTGTCATCATCTGCTACATCATATTTAGACATTTACTTGGATACCTTTATATCTTCCACAGATTCTTTGGATATACTATCACTATTGTGTTAACATCCACTATTGATATACCAGATCTATATCCCTTTACCCCATGTTTTAGTTAGGCCTGTTATAATCTGTACAGAGCCACAGAACCATCAGTTCACATTTTATATTGAGTACCACTTTCGTATCAATCATCCGTTCCTTCCTTTTTTTGGGACAACAGATTTATGGTTACCAAGTGTGGAATTATTTCTGATTTTACACTTTTTCTACATTATTAGAATCACCAAATATATATTCTCTAAGCATGGGCATTATTTTCTATGTGGAACATTAAATTAAGAGGTTATGCATATTATCATTAAGTTTTTTTTATTGCAAATAAGGATTTGGTATTTGCTACCCTATCAGGATGGAATATCTATATCAAGTTGTTATCCATCAATATTCCTGTGGTCGCTCTATTGTCCTATGCATCCATGTGTGTGTGTGTGTGTGTGTGTGTATGTGTATGTATATGTATGTATACTGTATGTATATGATAAAATGTGTAATTACAATGACAAATTAGCTAACACACTGCAGCTAGATACAATACATATGTTATGGTAAAACACAAATGTTTGACAGATGATTGAATAAAATTACAATGTACAGTGAATAAAAAAATATATATATGTAGTATATATATATATATATATATATATATATATATATATATATATATATATATATGTAGCCCTTTTTGTGAACCGGCCTGACCCACCCAATCTCACATTGGCCCCTGTGGTCTAACCGGTCCCTTTCCTTGTGGCACACCTCTTCTAAGGGACTACTGGTAACTGTATAACACCTGTGGCTCCAGGAGATCTGAGCCTCCACTAGCTGGGAGCCTGGGGAAACCCTTACCCGTTTACCTGGTGCAGCGCCTCCACTTACCCAGGATCCCCGTTATGAAAGATAGCCCTGGGTAAGAAATACAATAACACACATAACGATAGAAAGAATACTAATACTTTACTGAAAACATAGCAAACCATAACACGACATAACCTTATGCTCTATCCGTATCACCTCAGCCCAATGTCTGGTGTTCCCACCCAGTGTCCTGTGATCCCCCACACGCAATGTCCCGTACTCCTACGGAGGTCGTGGGTGACTGCGCAGTCACTATGAACTAATAGGCCTGTTGGTGCACATATAATACAGAGGTACCTTCCGAGCACTCCGATGCTCGGGCCTGCAACACTCTTCTCAAAGGGTCAGACGTGCGATGCATCCGTCTGATCCTATCCAGGTACTTCTCCAGGAACCCCAACGAGGGTCCCACCGCTTCACGGGAACACAACCGTCTCACGGTAACAGCAACCGAATCACGGGAACAGCAACCGCCGCTATCCCTGTCTATCCCTAACTAACCCTAAAGTGACAGGAACCCTAACCTAGGGCCTGTCCCTGATGAACCGTAACCTGGGGTGGCTTGGGGAAAACTCCTAGGGCCTGCGGAGCAATAACCTGCCCCACTCCCCTAGCTACCCACGTCCCTAATCCTCCCTAACCACTAGCTACTCGCTACTCCTAACAGCCTGCAGCAGACACACAGCTCTCACCGTCAGCCTGCAGACTTTCACACACGCTGCACACACTGCGCCCAGCACATGCAGCGACACACACAGCAACGATACACACAACATCCACTGGAACCCGCAGCAAATACCCACTGCTCGCACTCTGTGCCTATTTGCCAGTGCGCAAAGCACTACCCGCTGTGGCACTGCCAAACCTGCACCTCTCACACCTAAGGGTGACCTCCTTATCTAGGGCCGTCCCTCTTCAGTTACCCCCTGCCCTTACCGGGAATTGGGGCCTGCCTGGGGACCTAAGGAGAACCCTTACCTGGTGCAGGAGCCACTCGCTCCTTACACCCTTCCTACTCCTTCCTCTGCCTCTTCCTGACTCCTGTGCAAAGCCCGGGAAATGTATCTATATTCCCGGGCTGAGCTTCCTCCAGCCCTATTGGCCACATTGGAGCACCTGACCTCTGTCTCCCTATGCCTCCTGGGAGTTGGGGTTCCCAGGAGGCTGTCTAAGCATTGGGGCCACGTGCGCACTTGCCCTGTGCCTGCGCGAACCCCTAATGGCCGCCTCAATCCTTTCCTGCCCTGTCCTACTCTCGCGCGATCTCCCTGGGGCCTTCCCTGCGCTTTCTGCCTACTGCGCATGCGCGAACTAACGCGCAATGGCGGCGCCCTCTGCACAAGCCGCCGGGCCGGTGGCAACGCGATCGCGGCCTTAGCGATGGCCCGATCGCGTCCCCGGCAACCAGCCTGCGCCGCAACACCTTGCGCTGCTCCCTGCACTGGCCCCCACCCTCGCGAAGTGCCGGCGGGTCCGTCGCAGCATCTGGCGGCACCCACTACCGCACGGCACTCGCGGAGGGGGGCCAGAAAGTGCAAATTTTCCTCAGGGCTACATTCTCCCCCTCGCAGAATCCCAACGGCCTCGCTTGGGTAGCAACCATGCAGCAGAGGATTATATAATGGAAAATGCATTGTAACCGATACATCACACACAAGCAATTCCCCATTTGTACCCAACATCATCCCATGGATACCCGAGGCCAGCTGAGTCTCAGAGTGGAGTGCCCCTAACAGATTGGGTGAGGGTATCCCACCTTGACTCCTGTGAGTCTTTTGGAACTCAATACCAGTTCCTTGCAAAAACCCACCGCCTCCCCCTCGCGGAAAAATTAGTATGGGGTCCTGGGTATTGACCCTTGCCGGACCCTCCGGTCTCGTCTCACGGGAGACAGGGAGGCTCAGTCTCTTGCCTCGAGTCCACCACATGGTGAACATAGCGCTCCATCGCGCCCCTAGGAGAGGCCACAACTACCAGAGCGGTCTCAACACAGTCTTTGTCCACTCCAACCATCCCTTTAACGGTGACACCATCGTTTGGCAGCACAACCTCTTCGTGCAGGCCCGGGTCTCGGGAAGGCCGAGCTTGGAGACTCCTCGTGCAGGAGTATGTGTCGCTCCGGTCCGCTACACCGGATACCTGGATGAGGTCGGATTCGTTACATGATCTGCAGAGATCTTCTGGGAGAGACACCTCCACCAGGACGCGATGACGGGGTGAGCCCATCGCCCGGGTGACCCTACCTTTGGAGTCACCAGGCTCCACGATCACCGGGGAGCTCACACCCGACACCCCTGGGGCAGTCAACTTACCCCTATCGCTGTCGGCATTTACTGATCCCAAGCCTGGGACCGCTGGTACCTCGGTGGTAGGCCGGACTGGCTGTTGCAGGGCACACGGGCCCATATCATGGTCTGCATCAATTGAGGTGGTGAGCTCGGTGACCTCACTGGAGTGGTCCGCCGGCAGGCGCATCACCACGCTCGGTTGGTCGCTGGAATCACCACACATGGGCGGGGGTACAAACACCTTACCCTGGGCCTCCGGAATCTGTGGTTCTGGCATCAGTGGTTCCTGCTCGGGAACCGGGTCTGGAACCGACATCTGGGGTCCCGACATCTGGAGCTCTGCCTTCAGCGGCTCCGGCTCATCGTCTGGAAAGTCCATTTGGGCCCACGGCCCCTCCACCACCTTCATCGCTGAAGTGGAAAAATTAGTAGCGGCTTCACCCACCTTGGTAGCACCATCAGGCGCATCTTCCTCCGTAGGTTCCGCCATCAGAGGTTCCTGCTCTACCATTTGAATGTCCCCTTTGAGAGGGTCTGCAACAGGGGTCTGGACACACGGGTCCCCGGAGGCCTCTGGAATCAGGACAAACTGATGACAAGCATACTGCTGCGGCCAAGTTTATTCGAGCATTTGCCCGTTCTTGGCCGCAGCAGTAGCCTGGCGCGCGCCCGAGAGTGACGGGCGCGCGCCGAGGCAGCGGAAGAGCGCCCTCCGATCGGGGCGCTCTCCCTACCGCTGCCGGGTCCGCCGGGTCCCCCGGAACCCCCTGCCGCTGTCCCGCGATCGCGGGACACCAGGGCTCCCTCGGGGAGCCCCTGGACGCGCGTGCAGGGGGCGCACGCTCCCGAAGACGCGTGACCGCGCGTCTATGACGCGCGGCACGCCGAGGGGCGGCCACTAGCAAGCCGGGAAATCTCCCGGCTTGCGGATCTGGCCGCAGAGTGATAAAGCGTGTCGGTAGTGTAACTTACTTTAGGAGAGAGGTCCGGCTCCTCCTCTTCTTTCTCTGCTGGTGCCGCCGCCTGGGGTAGGATAGGCTTTAGGAACCAGGCCCCGTAACACTCACATTGGGGCTCCCATGCCAGTGCACCTCTAGGACAGTCACAAATGGTGCTAAAACACTGGGTAAACGTCTCTCCATCCACCTGGGCTGACTTGAAGCCTATCGGTAAATAGGACAGTGCGACTCCCGCTTTGTAGTCTTCACTCAGGCAAGGACACATTAGCACCGTGACCTCTATTCCTGGCAATTTCCAGGGCTCATACACATCAGGGTGTAACCCCTGGCAGTCTCTCTCGTCCTCGAGGAGGGAACACTCCATTTCTGCAACAGTTTCCTCTGCCGCTGGCGGTTTGGGTTGCAGGAACTGGGCCGCACAGTCAGGACACTTAGGCCCTTGGGTCAGCTCACCAACGGCACACTCACATTCATTCAGATGACCATGCAGGCATTCTTCCCCGTCTACCACGGTCATCGTGAGGGCAACTGGTGACTCAGATGCTCCGTCCATCCAGCCACCTGTCACCTTCCAGTCTTTTAACGCACACGGGCATACCACCATTGGCAAGACTAAATGGGGGGCCCGTATGATTCTATACAGCCAAGGGTGTTTTTCTCGGCATCCCTTGCTTTCCTTAGGGGGAACAGAAATTGCTGATTTCTGCTCAAGACACTCCCTCCCCCTGGTGGACTCTAGAGGAGGGGCAGCACAGTCTTTTGGGGAATGTTGCGAGCTCGGTACCGAGTCACTCACAGTGTGGGGGCGGGGCTCGGGTTTTCCCGCCAGTCCTGGATAACTGTTGGCAACATTTTCCCGCGCGCCCGGGAACTTAGCACGTGGATTCCTCCGCCTTGAGGGCTTCCCCATGGCGAAACAAAAATAGGACACAATTTAGAAAAAAAAACATACAGGGCACCCCAGGTCTGATCTCTCAGCAGCGCCTCCAAATGTAGCCCTTTTTGTGAACCGGCCTGACCCACCCAATCTCACATTGGCCCCTGTGGTCTAACCGGTCCTTTTCCTTGCGGCACACCTCTTCTAAGGGACTACTGGTAACTGTATAACACCTGTGGCTCCAGGAGATCTGAGCCTCCACTAGCTGGGAGCCTGGGGAAACCCTTACCCATTTACCTGGTGCAGCGCCTCCACTTACCCAGGATCCCCGTTATGAAAGATAGCCCTGGGTAAGAAATACAATAACACACATAACGATAGAAAGAATACTAACACTTTACTGAAAACATAGCAAACCATAACACGACATAACCTTATGCTCTATCCGTATCACCTCAGCCCAATGTCTGGTGTTCCCACCCAGTGTCCTGTGATCCCCCACACGCAATGTCCCGTACTCCTACGGAGGTCGTGGGTGACTGCGCAGTCACTATGAACTAATAGGCCTGTTGGTGCACATATAATACAGAGGTACCTTCCGAGCACTCCGATGCTCGGGCCTGCAACACTCTTCTCAAAGGGTCAGACGTGCGATGCATCCATCTGATCCTATCCAGGTACTTCTCCAGGAACCCCAACGAGGGTCCCACCGCTTCACGGGAACACAACCGTCTCACGGTAACAGCAACCGAATCACGGGAACAGCAACCGCCGCTATCCCTGCCTATCCCTAACTAACCCTAAAGTGACAGGAACCCTAACCTAGGGCCTGTCCCTGATGAACCGTAACCTGGGGTGGCTTGGGGAAAACTCCTAGGGCCTGCGGAGTAATAACCTGCCCCACTCCCCTAGCTACCCACGTCCCTAATCCTCCCTAACCACTAGCTACTCGCTACTCCTAACAGCCTGCAGCAGACACACAGCTCTCACCGTCAGCCTGCAGACTTTCACACACGCTGCACACACTGCGCCCAGCACATGCAACGACACACACAGCAACGATACACACAACATCCACTGGAACCCGCAGCAAATACCCACTGCTCAAACTCTGTGCCTATTTGCCAGTGCGCACAGCACTACCCGCTGTGGCACTGCCAAACCTACACCTCTCACACCTAAGGGTGACCTCCTTATCAAGGGCCGTCCCTCTTCAGTTACCCCCTGCCCTTACCGGGAATTGGGGCCTGCCTGGGGACCTAAGGAGAACCCTTACCTGGTGCAGGAGCCACTCGCTCCTTACACCCTTCCTACTCCTTCCTCAGCCTCTTCCTGACTCCTGTGCAAAGCCCGGGAAATGTATCTATATTCCCGGGCTGAGCTTCCTCCAGCCCTATTGGCCGCATTGGAGCACCTGACCTCTGTCTCCCTATGCCTCCTGGGAGTTGTAGTTCCCAGGAGGCTGTCTAAGCATTGGGGCCGCGTGCGCACTTGCCCTGCGCCTGCGCAAACCCCTAATGGCCGCCTCAATCCTTTCCTCCCCTGTCCTACTCTCGCGCGATCTCCCTGGGGCCTTCCCTGCGCTTTCTGCCTACTGCGCATGCGCGAACTAACGCGCAATGGCGGCGCCCTCTGCACAAGCCGCCGGGCCGGTGGCAACGCTATCGCGGCCTTAGCGACGGCCCGATCGCGTCCCCGGCAACCGGCCTGCGCCGCAACACCTCGCGCTGCTCCCTGCACTGGCCCCCACCCTCGCAAAGTGCCGGCGGGTCCGTCGCAGCCTCTGGCGGCACCCACTACCGCACGGCACTCGCGGAGGGGGGCCAGAAATTGCAAATTTTCCTCGGGCTACATATATATATATATATATATATGTGTGTGTAGTATATATATATATATATATATATATATATATATACTACACACACACATATATATATATATATATATATATATATATATATATATATATATATATATATATATATATATATATATACTACATATATATATATTTTTATTCACTGTACTTTGTAATTTTATTCAATCATCTGTCAAACATTTGTGTTTTACCATAACATATGTATTGTATCTAGCTGCAGTGTGTTAGCTAATTTGTCATTGTAATTACACATTTTATCAGACTCTTTGTAGTTCCATTTTATGTCTGTGTCAATGTAGTCTTCTATTCAACTTCACTACTGTATAAGTCAACACACTGTGTTTTCAGTCAATCATACACAATATTCTAAAACGTATCCGGGGCTATCACCAACAAGACCCAGGTACATACTGGGTACATGCTGCAACATTTCAGTGACATTTCTGCAAACAGACTAATGGCCCATCGGATTAACACAGCGGGGGTCCGTGGCAGTCCCATTCAAACTGAATGGGACTGCCAGGGACCCCTGCTGTCTTAATCCGATGGGCCATTAGTCTTCTGCAGAATTGTCACTGAAATGTTGCAGCATGTACCCAGCATATACCTGGGTCTTGTTGGTGATAGCCCCAGATTTTCCAAGGCAAGTTTTAGAATACTCGTCGGCACACCTGTAAGTAGTGGCATTTCCCTTTTGCTATAATTCTCATACCATCACCCCCCTTGGAACATAGACATTGTTGCACTATGTATGATGTTTTTCTTTATATTTCACATATGACTATGCACTCCCCGAAAAACACTATTTCAACACTACTATAGGTATTATTTAAAAAGAACAACAGGAAAATACTAAAAAAACATACTGATTTTCAAGTGTTTTTAGAGCTGCATCAATATTTATTTATATACAATATTATTTTATTTTTTCATCTGCTTTATTTTTGTTTTTGTAACTTTAAAAGCCATACTTTTTCCTGCAACCACTGTGATAACAAAAGCATTTCCTATTTAGTTTCCACTAAATGAATTTGTTTAGAAGACTGCATTTCACTTTGGAAATATTTCATTAGCATCTTACTAGAGGGCTAAATGATGGCTTTGCCATAAATTGTACTTATTCATTAGCTGAAAGTAAAACTAATGTGTTTTTAACAATTGGCATGATTCACTGACTAATTTCAGAATCTGTTTTGAAGAACATTAACAATGTTCATCTAATTGTTAAATTAGCTTTCCATTATTGATTGTTCCAAATTGTTGTAAATGCTTTATAATAATTGAATGAGTTATTTCCCAAACAGGTACCATAGTTTGCTTTCAATGTCTGTATTTCTTAACTCTCAAAGTGTTGTCATGGTAAAATGCACACAACTGGTACACTGTGTGTGTGTGTGTGTGTGTGTGTGTGTGTGTGTGTGTGTGTGTGTGTGTGTGTGTGTGTGTGTGTGTGTGTGTGTGTGTGTGTGTGTGTGTGTGTGTGTGTGTGTGTGTGTGTGTGTGTGTGTGATATATATATATATATATATATATATATATATATATATATATATATATACTGTATATATATATATATATATACTAAAACGCTTACTTATATAAGGTTTTACTTTACGGGGGGTTATTGAGGGGGTCACAAGGTTGTTTGTTAAGAAGGTAGTGGCAAATATATTTTGCCTTTTTCTAGATCAAGACTACAAATGTAATGATAAATTCAGATGTCTTGACGCCTACTGTACATGGCAGACATGGCAAAGGACTAAGCTGCACTAGGAAAAAGTGCATACACTGGCGACACACTTTATTCGAGCTCGGCTAGTCCCACGAATTCGGGTATACCCGGGTGTATTGAGGTTTGTGACTGTTTTCTGCCCGAGTGCATTGGGTTATTTTCCAGGCAGGGATTGAAGCATTTTATTCCCGCTGGCTGCAATACTGCACAGTATATATATATATATATATATATATATATATATATATATATATATATATACTGCATTACAATTCATGAATTTATGCCATCTGGTAGACACGCGAAGCATTGCAGCCTATTAAATCCTAATCATTATCATTTAACAGATCAGCCGCCCATCAGCCAGGCATGAACCCAGGCTGGGAAGGCAAACACAACGGGGCTTGTCAGAGGTGAGGAGCGGCGCATTCCAGGTATCTGCCAGGTACATACTGGGTATTTGCTCGAATAAAGTGTGTCGGTGCAGTATTGCACCAGACCTCTTCACCTGACTTCACATATTGTGGAGATGTATCAATGTAATAGAATCAATAATAGAAGTTTGTCTTGACACATTTCTTAATTTTACTGTTTGTTTGCATCTCATACTGTATAAGAAAGTGTTTCCAACATTTGAAACAAATTGTTTGACAGAAAAGTTGACTTACCTTCAGACTTGGCATTTTTCTTGGCACAAATACAAGATAAAAAAACTGAGATTATACATCTCAGTATAATCTGTGTATCATGTAACTCCTCCCTAATTTTTCATGTTGATAATCCCCAAATCGCAAGCTGACACACTCAGCCAAAACTTGGAGAAAATATATTGATACATTAACAGAAAGAAACACAACATTATGGGTGGCCACTCACGCTGGTGTTTCTTTCAGTTCTAAAAAAAAAAAAGTGTTTTTGGTTTTGGCATGAAATTAATTCCTAATTACACAAATGTGTATGTATCAATGAGGACTCGCAGTCAGTTGCACTACCAGCTATTGTGGTCAGGCTGCACTATCAACTGCTTCACCTGCTTTCACTGTAAGTCTCCATACAAACCAATTAAATTGCAAGCTGTCTGAGGCACGAATTTCCTTTCCAATTGTCTGATTTTATATTTGCTGTACATATTGCATGATAATGCCATGTATTGTGTTGTCTCTTTTGTAAAGTGTTGCCTACAGTACATTGTTGATGCTACTATATACAGTATATATATATATACACTGTGACATTGTCCAAAGATGTTAGGCAGCTTTCTGCCCCATTTTAGGTCAGAAAGTGCAGGAATAGTTAAAAATGATCCATTCCACAGCTTCCCATTAACTCAGGCAGCTGGATGGAAAATCCAGACCACAGATTAGAATGGCTCTAGTTCTCCCTCACCTGCTCTTCTAATCACATGCACAGGTATTTAGAGCAGAGAGGTTTTGCATTTCACTCTCTCTCCTTAGAGCCTGGAGGCTGGGGGTATCGCTGCTCCCCGGAATCCAGTTCGTGGTGGACGGCCCCTCCAAGTATCACAGTACTAGAGGATTTGCCTGGACACTTGGGACCGTGTTCCCACCACAAACAGATAAGAAAAAACAAAACAAATGTTTATTGCTGTTGCTAAAAGACTGTGCTGAATAAGAGAGCATTGTTTTAAGCTGGGGAACCAGGTTAGTTGGCCAGCAGCTGTTAGAGAGACTGATTCTGATGTGTAGTTAGATCCCTGAAAGGGATAGGATTTTGTTTATATGATTTTGGTTTTATTTCTTAAAAATAACAGTGTGGGAAATACTGTAACACTGAAATGAGTGAACTGCTGAATGAAAGTATCTGAGTACCTCTAATCTACACTTGTTAAAGCTGCAGTACCTTACTTGGATGAAAATAAAGCAGGCAGAAGCCTGAGTTAAGCAGCATAATACTTTGCATGATCCTGTTTTTTGTATAAATAACCCTAGAAGACTGTGTCGGGAAGAACCCAGACAGATGTCAGCACTACAAAAGAGGGGCGTTTGTCAAATATGGTGGAGAATGCGGGTTGACATTAAAAGTCTGTGGGTTAGCAAATAAATGCGGGGGTTTAAAATGGCCGCCCAGCTGAACTAAAGTACAGATGCTATGAGTGAAGTCTGTCCCACTGTGTATACAGTATCAGTTGTGCTTCTAGCATACACAGAGAATATGCGAGGTGTGGATGCAATAGCACCCTGAACCCAAACAGAAAATCAAAATGTTTTGCTGAAGAAAAAAAAAAAAATTTGCATCTATCAAGTGCTGTTTGTAAAGCTAATGCCTTTTGCTGAAGTGAGTAAATTTGCAGCTAGCAAGTGCTGTATGTTAGTTGCTGAAGTGAGTGAAATTGCAGCTAGCAAATTGTCCCTGCCGGGTTTCTAAAATGGCCGACGTGAAATGTTTGTTTTGCAATGCACGTAATCTTGAAAAACAGTGTCCCTTCAGGCCATACGATGATGATGACGACGACTCGTATGTGGCCCCGGGAGGAGAGCCGTACCCACAGATGAATTTAGTATGCTGGGCTTGTCGTGAAGTAGGTCACATGGAAGATGTGTGTCCCAAAATTTTCAAAGACAAACAGCTGCAAAAGCAAGCGACGCCCTGTGAGTGCAAGCAAGATGTGGAAGCTACCAGTGAGTGTGTGCCCAGTACCACTGATATCTCTGGAGCTAATAAAGCAAAAAGAAAGAAGAAGAAAAAGAAAACTATTCCTCAAGTCACAGGGGAAGTGACCGAGCCACTTGAACCTGCGCTGTCAGGACATGTGTCAGAAAGGCGCCGAGAGATGTGCTGCAGACCGGAGTGACCGGCAGAATTGTCACGGGAACAGTGGCAAAGGAAAAGGAGGAGCAAAGGGAAGCTGAATCCTTGAACCAGGATAAAGAGGCTTTAGTTTCTGCACTCCAAGCTGCCCGCCATGATTATGAAGTCCTGTGGCAGGATTTGGTGAAGGAGCGAGAATGTTGGAAGAAGGTGCAAGAAGCGAACGCCGAGTTACAGAGGTGTATACTCCCAGCTTTACAAGAGTACGAGGCTTTGAAGAAAACAGAGTCTCTCTTACGGAGTGAGCTGGAAGAGGTGACGACTAGTCTGGAAAAGGCCAACACTGTAATTGCCAGCATGGATGAAAAACAGATTAAGTCTGACAAATTGATTGCTATCCTAAAACAGAAATACGGGAAGGCTCTACAAGAGGTTCATGCGCTCAGCACAGAGGTGCAAAACTCACGCCTGGAGGGTCACGGTCTGAACACAGAGCTGGGAATGTTGAAGCAAACCCATGAGATTGCCCTAAGTGAGTTAGAGACTGTAAAGCAAGAAAATGAGTCTGAAATTGGAAAATTCAGATTTGACTGACTAAGCAGAAAAAGTAAAGAAACAGTTGACTCAGGAAAAATTAGAAGTGCAGGAAGCACTACAGAATGCATTGATGCACACTCAGAGCCAGCACCAGGAAGTAATGGACGCTCTGAGAACAGAATTGCGACATGTATGCACAAAACAGAATTCTCTCGTGGAGGAACTTAACGTTTTGAAAAAGGAGAAAAGCATTAGAATAATTCAGAAGCACTGCAAAGCTCTTATTCAAGGAAGAAGGGAAAGAGAAAATTATCGGCGTAAACGCGCCGCAACTATCATCCTACAGGCTGCCTACAGAGGGATGAAAATTCGTCAGTTCAATCGCCGGAATAAAGCAGCCTGTGTTCTTCAATCATTCTACCGTGCCCGCATGGTATGAAACAGGTTTCTCATTATGAAAGGAGCAACTATAAAAATCCAGTCTCCGACTAGGATGACACAGAACAGTATTCGCTATCAAACCCTGAGAAATGCGTCACTGATTATCCAGCGGTACTTCCGCCTGAATAAATGTAGGCCTCAGGAAAGAGAGGTCCAAGAAAACATGCCTGCCGGCTGCAAAGGTAAAATGCCACATGGAACAGCCGGAGTTAGTGAGAGCCCCATCAAGGTGAAGATGCTCCAGGTAATCAGTGCTTCATCTTCTAAGTACCATATAATTGCCCCAAAGGGAAAATCCCAAATCTCTGAGAGTGATGGTCGTGAGAAAATACATAGCAGTAAGAAGTACCATAAAGGTTCAAAGGTTGCAAAGCAAAAGCGACGAAGGTCAATGCTGGCCTTGAATTTTTCCGGATCTCGCCACTCTGGGCCACAATATAAAGACAAAGACTATCCGGCCCCAGAGTTCCATCAGAAGCTAAAGAAACAGTCCAGTCATTTGCAGGTTGCTGCGGGTGTTGAAATGAAGTCAGAAAATGTAATGGACTGGAAGTAAAAAAAAAAAAAAAAAAAAAAGGAAAAATGTTTGGGAATGACCGATTTTTATGTTATATGAGTGGACTATGTCACTTAACTTTGCAAATAAGCTAGTGTAGTTATGCTATATTAGGCCTCTTGAATAAGCATTTTGAAATATTGCAATGTTATATTGGTTCTCTGTGTTGAAAATGTAGCTAAACTACAAATTAATATACAGGGTTGATGGCCCTTAAGATTACAAGGCTGTAGTATAAGGAAAAAAAATAGTGGTAGCTTACAATATAGAAAAAAAAATGCCCTTTTCGGTTGGTAAATATATAATGAGGTTCATATTCTAGAGTAGAAAAACCCAGGGAGGTAATAGAAATTGTCTGGTTTTGTGAATATATTTAGCATATCCTGGGTTGTAAGAATGTGTGCTAGACACTTATTTTTCAAAATAGTTCCCTAATAGAGAGCAACAAAATATGTTTGCCAAGTATAGTCTCTTATGACGAAACCTATTGTCCATAATTGCCGTGGAAAAAGTTCATATTCGTGTCATGTGAATACTTAATATTGTACTGAGGAGTTAGCTCAAGTATTTCAGGTAGGACGCTCACCCCAGTGAGGTCCATGGCCGCTCACCCCAGTAGGTGTGAGCTGGGAGGGGGATATGTGACATAGTTCAAAGATGTTAGGCAGCTTTCTGCCCCATTTTAGGTCAGAAAGTGCAGGAATAGTTAAAAATGATCCATTCCACAGCTTCCCATTAACTCAGGCAGCTGGATGGAAAATCCAGACCACAGATTACAATGGCTCTAGTTCTCCCTCACCTGCTCTTCTAATCACATGCACAGGTATTTAGAGCAGAGAGGTTTTGCATTTCACTCTCTCTCCTTAGAGCCTGGAGGCTGGGGGTATCGCTGCTCCCCGGAATCCAGTTCGGGGTGGACGGCCCCTCCAAGTATCACAGTACCAGAGGATTTGCCTGGACACTTGGGACCGTGTTCCCACCACGAACAGATAAGACAAAACAAAACAAATGTTTATTGCTTTTGCTAAAAGACTGTGCTGTATCTAGTGACCCTAAATAAGAGAGCATTGTTTTAAACTGGGGAACCAGGTTAGTTGGCCAGCAGCTGTTAGAGAGACTGATTCTGATGTGTAGTTAGATCCCTGAAAGGGATAGGATTTTGTTTATATGATTTTGGTTTTATTTCTTAAAAATAACAGTGTGGGAAATACTGTAACACTGAAATGTGTGAACTGCTGAATGAAAGTATCTGAGTACCTCTAATCTACACTTGTTAAAGCTGCAGTACCTTACTTGGATGAAAATAAAGCAGGCAGAAGCCTGAGTTAAGCAGCATAATACTTTGCATGATCCTGTTTTTTGTATAAATAACCCTAGAAGACTGTGTCGGGAAGAACCCAGACAGACGTCAGCACTACAAAAGAGGGGCGTTTGTCACAACACACACACTGTATATATATATATATCTATATATATATATATATATAATCAAGATTTATACAGTATGTATACTACTTTAGGTGAACTCCAAAACAAAATATCATTATTTTAAATGTTACTCCTTCACCATAATTTTTTTTAAATAAGGTGGTGTTTCTTCTAAAAACACACACATCCCCTGTAAGCTAAAACCTCAAATCCACCACATCATATATATTTGTGTCATAAGTAGTGCTACTGGGATTGTGACATCATGTATAGAACAAAAGACAAAAAGCTCTAGAGCTACTGTACATCCAACTTGACAAATTATATAGTTAAATACTTATCTGTTTATCGTCTCATAAGGAAGGTCATTTACTGGAATTCAATTATTTGGCCAAAGTAGTTTAAGACTACAACCACATCATGGTATGGCCCATTATTTTGGTCTTAACACTGCAGTACCTACAAAATGTGTTCATAATTATGAATATGAGAGCTTTTACAGGTACAGTAGTGTTAGGACCTACAGAGGGTCTATAGCGTGACGTTGTTGTCGTCTTAAAATACTTTGGCCAAAGAATCGAATTACAGTAAATGACCCTTCTTTATGAGAAGATAAACAGATAAGTATTTAACTACTGTATATCATTTGTTAAGCTGGATGTAGCGCTGAGGCTATTTGTCTTTTAGTATATCTTCTAAAAACTGATCCCATCTTTTAAATATCACAATGTATACCATCTCTATTGTTACTGTTTCCAGGGTTTAATTTCATGTGTTTAATTATTATATTTTTATGCACATTTCTTTACATGAGTTCTGTTGCTGTTATATAAATATACTATTATCCTTAAGCTCATAATAATAAGTGCTACCATTCCTTAAGACAATTTCCAACATTGATATTCCATAGGACAAATTCTGATTCTAGAAGGAGTCTAAGGAATCTGGGCCTAAGTCAGGGCTGTCCTTTTTGTCATTGGCAATTCTTGCTTTCTTAAATGCTACAACGAAGGCAACTGGGCATGCAAAGCAAGCAAACAGAAAATATTAAAAAGTCCCTCCCTTTTCAACCCTTCTTATTCCGTCTCCCCCATATATTTTATTCATTCTCCAATCTTGTCTGTCCTTAATAACTTTCTTATACAGTACATATACATATTTCCTCTCCTTCATACATCTACTAATTGTCAGTGTCATGGATTGACCAAAATCTGCATGGATTGCAGTTGCATAGATTTCTCTGATGTTATTTAGAGATGTATGCTAATTTTTCTGTTTCATGGCAGTAGCAATTTATACATGAGGCCCACTATAACTTACTTTTTTTTCTATTTTCAGTGACTATTTAACACACTTTGTTCCAACATTCTAAAATATTTCTGCAACAATCCTCAGTATAAATACCAAGTTGCTTAAAAACTGTCTGCATGTCATTCATTTTGTCTCTGTTATCATGGTAAAAATAAATAAGAAAAATGCAAACTTGGCTGTAAATATACCTATTAGGTTTTTAAATTATATTCATATCATGTCTGAGTAGATCCCTCCACTTACTTACCATGCACATGACTACAAATGGTTTAGATGTTAAGATGACTGTACCGGGTAATGATCTTTGAAGTAAACTAATACAATTGAATGCAAAATTATTTATAACTTTAAATATTTTATGCTTTGTTTTAAACTTCAACATTTTTTGCCATAGTTTATACACTCTACATTATACATTCCCTTTGATTCCAAGAAGCAACATTTAGCATTCAGATCCTGAGGGCGGATGATAATTTTAACATTTTAGGTTCACTGAAAGTTTACCAATGCTTTGAAGATTTGTCTTCCCTGATCATAAAGAAGTCCTAAAGTCTAAGCTGTATGATTAAAATATGTGCACAGTTTTCATAATATAACATACAATATTTTCAGCCAGAGTTCTTATACTAATACACAATGATGTCATCATTTCAATTATTGAACTTTTAAAAAGCTAATGAAATATATATATATACTGTATATCTTCTGCTGCACAAACACATATTCTTCAATTGGATCATTGGAGATTGGTGTAATAAAATTCAGAGTGGAGATACTATTACAAAAGTAATACATTAGTACTGTACATAAATACAAATAAACATGTATATTAGAAGTACAAATACAAACCATTATTCCAATATACAGCTGTAATTTAAATTATTTTTGCTACTCCCAAATTAATAGAAAACAGTGATTCTTTCTTTGTTTGTATTATTGTTTATTTAATTTATTTATGTTTGTAATATTAACATTTTCACATTAATAAAAATATCAGGGTATGGATCAATGATATTAAATCTAAAGAAGTATTTTTTTTTAATGAGTACATATGTATGACATCAATAATGAACACCAATTGAATTGTTGTTATGATGCCAGATGAATGCTTACCAAAACCAATGGTATGTTCACAACTTTTGGTCACGATAAACCACAAAAGGTACTACAGTACAGTGCCACAGTTTTAATTTTAACTTGGCAAAATGAACACCAAAGGACTAGATTGTTAATGACATGAACTGTAAATGCTCAATTTTCTTATGAAGCCTAATTGTGTGTCTCCTTTCATAATAACAGTTCACGTGAAAATATGAGCTGCTTCTAAGAGAAATAAATAAAATCTGACGCAAACACTATTTGATGTTCGTGTTTCTAATACAAAATGTCACATTTTACTGTTTGACACACATTTATCACTTCATTTCACAGTACAGTAAACAACTCATAAGTCACTGGCTAATTTGATTGACAAAAGCTTTGGGCATTCCCTTGCAATGATGTGCTAAACTAACTTGTAGAAGAAATATCAACTAAGGGCAAAATTAGAGTTTACAACCTAAAATAATTTCTTTATTGGTTTATGAATTAAGTAAAATACAGCATTAATACATTTGAAAAAGTTAATCTATGAGTATAGAATGACATTATTAACTCAATATACCCTATTTCCTCAATTTTAAGACGCACCTTTTTTCCGATCTTCACATGTCTGAAATTGGGGTGCGTCTTAGAATCGATGTATTAAAAAAAGTGTCTACAGTACTAACCCCCTCTTTTCACTTAATATGTTTCAGGAGAGGTCCCATGTCGGCAGAGGACGAAGTGTGCGGCGGCGGCGGCAGGAGAGGTCCCACGTCTGCAGATGGTTGAAGATGGACAGCGGGCGGGAGTGCGGTGGCAGCCGGACAGGTCCCAAGTCTGCAGGTGAATGAAGATAAGAAGACAGCGGGCATGCGTTGGTGGCGGCTGCTAATAGTTCATAATAGCAGGAGAGCTGAGCAGGAGCAGAGCAGCATAGGGAAACGGCTTGGGAGGAGCACACTGTAACACCGGAAGTTGACCGGTGTCTGACTTCCGGTGTTAGTGTGCACCTCCCAAGCCGTTCCCCTACACCGCTCTGCTCCTGCTCAGCTCTCTTGCTATTATGATCTCCTGCCGCCGCACGCACGCTGTCTTCTATTGCAGCCCATATCCAAGTGGCCCATTATAAGTGGCATGACTACTGAACAACTGAAGTTTAAAAGGAAGGAACTCTTACCCTAATGGATCTTATCCTTCTTCTCTCCTCAGGTTAAAACCATCTCTAAATCATCATTGAAGCCTTTGCTGTGTGTATTATATAGTATATGCAAGTGATCCAATGCTACTGCACCGACACACTTTATTCGAGCAAATACCCAGTATGTACCTGGCAGATACCTGGAATGCGCCGCTCCTCACCTCTGACAAGCCCCGTTGTGTTTGCCTTCCCAGCCTGGGTTCATGCCTGGCTGACGGGCGGCTGATCTGTTAAATGATAATGATTAGGATTTAATAGGCTGCAATGCTTCGCGTGTCTACCAGATGGCATAAATTCATGAATTGTAATGCAGTATATATATATATACTGTGCAGTATTGCAGCCAGCGGGAATAAAATGCTTCAATCCCTGCCTGGAAAATAACCCAATGCACTCGGGCAGAAAACAGTCACAAACCTCAATACACCCGGGTATACCCGAATTCGTGGGACTAGCCGAGCTCGAATAAAGTGTGTCGCCAGTGTAGGTAAAAACCATCTCTGAATGCTGTTTTTTGTCTACCCCTAATCAAATTAAGTGTTGCCACCTAGGCAGGGAACACCCTGTGTAGAAAACCATTTGTTTGAATGTGCCTCAGATGTGCTAATTAAGCAGACAGAACCACACTGTCAGGTGACTTTTTAGGCCTATATAAACCCAGTCAGAACAGCTAGTCTGCCTGCAGCCCAGATCCAAGTGGCCCATTATAAGTGGCATGACTACTGAACAACTGAAGTTTAAAAGGAAGTTCAAAAGAAGTGAAGAAGAAGTGGACACCCCATCTGGCCCTGATTCCTGCATTTGAACTACGCTGGAAAGGAGGATATCATCAATACCAGACTGCATCATTACTGCTGTGATGCTGCCTTTACCATTTATATTGGCTGTGACTTCACTTCTTCTCAAATTATGCACTTCTTTTTACCAGCCTCAGTATGTCTCTAACTCCATTCATATATCTCCATCTCTCCTTCCTTCACCACTTCTCTGTTCACATGAACTCTTTTCTTACTTGCGTCCTCTGACACCATACAGCTATATACCCTGCGCTAAAAAACACCCCTACAAATCATCCTCACACATCCTCTTTCTGTCCATGCTTCTCCTCCTTGCTTCTGGGGATATCTCTCCCAATCCTGGTCCCTGTCTTATTCCTACATGCGCTCGTCCTCGCCTGCAAACTGCAACCTCTACTGCTTCTGGTGTCAACCCCTCCAACCTCATACCCATCCCCTGCCACCCTCCCTCCTCTCTCCCTTTCTCCTGTGCCCTTTGGAATGCTCGCTCCCTCTCTAACAAGTTCCTGTGCATGACTTCTTTCTCTCTCACTCCCTGCTTCTCTTTGCTATAACTGAGACCTGGCTCACTCAGTCTGACTCTGCTCTGGAAGCTGCCCTCTCCTACGGTGGCCTTTCCTTCTCCCACACTCCGCGCACTGATGGCAGGGGTGGAGGCGTGGAGCTCCTGCTCTCTTCTCTCTGTCGTTACCGAACCCTTCCTATTCCTCCCTCTCTTGCTTTTCCCTCCTTTGAGGCTCACACTGTCCAGATTTTCTCTCCTCTCCCTGTTCATGTGGCGGTCATCTATCGCCCACCTACCTCTACTCCTCCCCCTTCTGCCTTTCTCTCTCACTTTGAATTTTGGCTCTCTTTCTTCCTCTCCTCAGACTCCCCTGTTCTTCTCCTTGGGGACTTCAATTGCCACATTGATGACCCCTCTCTCCCTTGGGCTTCCCACTTTCTTTCTCTAACCTCTTCTTTTGGCCTTCAACAGTGGACTGTAGCCAGCAACCACAAGGATGGCACTACTTAGACCTGGTTTTCACTAAGAACTTCTAAGAACTTCTCTCTCTCCGATTTCTCCATTTCCCCTTTTCCTCTCTCTGACCATCATCTACTCTCATTCTCTCTATCTCACTTCTCCCCTTCTCCACCTCCATCTACACCCCGGTTCTGCAGAAACCTGCGCTCTATTCACTTACCTGACTTTGAGTCCACTTTACACTCCTCCCTCTCTTCTCTCAGCTCCGCTACAGACCCCGACAACCTGGTCAGGAACTACAACTCTGTCTTGTCCTCCTCTCTTGATCTACATGCCCCACTTTCTCTCTGCCGCATTCGCCCTTCTAACCCTAGACCCTGGCTAAATTCCAACACACGTATGCTGCGTTCCTCCACTCGTTCCTCTGAACGCCTCTGGAGGAAGTCTCACACTCTCGCAGACTTCCTTCACTACAAATTTATGCTATCCTGTTTCAACTCTGCCCTCTCGCAAGCTAAACAAGCCTACTTTACTGCACTAATCAACATGCACAAGTCTAACCCACGCCGACTGTTCTCTGTCTATGATACTCTACTCAAACCACCCTCAGCTGCCTCTCCTTCCTCCATCTCCGCTCAGGACTTTGCTGACTATTTTAAGGAAAAGGTGGAATCCATACGTCAGAACACCCCCTCTATTTCTTCTTCCCATCCTACACCTCTTCCTAACTCTCCTCCTGCCTTCCTTAACTCTTTTTCCACTGTCTCAGAGGAGGATGTGTCGCTGTTGATCGCCAATTCTCCCTCTACCACTTGCCCTCTTGAACCCATTCCCTCCCATCTCCTAAAACCTCTTGCTCCTACTATAATCCCTACGCTCACACACATTTTTAACTCCTCCCTCTGCTCTGGAACCTTTCCATCCTTCTTCAAACATGCAACAGTCATACCATTACTCAAAAACAGCAAGCTTGACCCTACCTGTCTTTCTAACTATCGAACTGTCTCCCTCCTGCCTTTTGCTTCTAAACTCCTTGAACGTCTTGTATTCTTTCGCTTGCTCCATTTTCTCAACACCTATTCTCTCCTAGACCCTCTACAATCTGGCTTCCGCACTGCTCACTCCACGGAAACAGCCCTCACTAAAATAACTGACGACCTCCATGCTGCCAAAGACAGAGGTCATTACACTCTGCTCTTATTACTCGACCTCTCTGCAGCATTTGACACCGTGGACCACCCTCTTCTCCTTCACATTCTCCATACTCTTGGTATTCGGAACAAAGCTCTATCCTGGATCTCATCCTACCTCTCCCATCGTACTTTCAGTGTCTCTTCTGCTAACACCTCCTCCTCCTCTATTGATCTCTCTGTGGGGGTACCCCAGGGCTCTGTCCTGGGACCTCTTCTCTTTTCTCTGTACACACTCTCTGTAGGTGACCTAATAACATCTTTTGGGTTTAAATATCACCTCTATGCTGACGACACACAAATATACTTTTCAACATCTGACCTTACACCTGCTATACAGACCAAAGTTTCTGAATGTCTCTCTGCTATATCATCCTGGATGGCCCTCCGTCGCCTTAAACTCAACATGGCTAAAACAGAGCTCCTCATACTTCCTCCCAAACCTGTCCCTACTACCTCCTTCCACATTACTGTTGGAACTACGATCATCCACCCAGTAGCCCAAGCACGCTGGGGGTCACACTCGACTCCTCTCTCACATTGGCCCCTCACATTCAAAACATTTCTAAAACCTGTTGCTTTTTCCTCCGCAATATCACAAAGATACGCCCTTACCTCTGTTGCTCGACTGCTAAAACTCTGACTCAGGCCCTCATTCTCTCCCGTCTTGATTACTGTAACCTCCTGCTGTTCGGCCTTCCTGCCTCTCACCTGTCTCCCCTACAATCTATCCTAAATGCTGCTGCCAGAATCACTCTACTCTTTCCTAGATCTGTCTCAGCATCTCCCCTCCTGAAATCCCTCTCCTGGCTTCCAATCAAATCCCGCATCTCACACTCAATTCTCCTCCTCACTTTTAAAGCTTTATACTCTTCTGCCCCTCCTTACATCTCAACCCTAATTTCTCGCTATGCACCACCCAGACTCTTGCATTCTGCTCAAGGATGTCTTCTTTCTACCCCCTTTTTATCTAAAGCCCTCTCCCGCCTTAAACCTTTTTCACTGACTGCCCCACACCTCTGGAATGCCCTTCCCCTCAGTACCCGACTAGCACCCTCTCTATCCACCTTTAAGACCCACCTTAAGACACACTTGCTTAAAGAAGCATACGAATAGCACTGTGAACATTCTGAACACATGATACATAAAGCTTGGCCCCCTGCAGACACACTTACCAGAACTCCCTCCTACTGTCTCTGTACGTTCTCCCTACCTACCAATTAGATTGTAAGCTCCTCGGGGCAGGGACTCCTCTTCCTTAATGTTATGTTTGTCTATAGCACTTATTCCCATGATCTGTTATTTATATTATCTGTTATTTATTCGATTACCACATGTATTACTACTGTGAAGCGCTATGTACATTAATGGCGCTATATAAATAAAGACATACAATACAATACAATACAATACCAAGGTTAATTTTCCTCCCTCTCTAAACACACTCAATTCACCCGATACTGGATTAACTGACAAAACAGATGCAGCGGCCGTTATCCGATCATTTCTCTGAGCCGTTTACATAAAGCCTGCTGTAGTCCATGTGGCATTCACTTGTTAATCTTCTGTGAAGGCTGCCAATCACACCAATCACACTTCTTTTTACCATTGTTGATTTCCTTGATTTTCATGGATTCTGATTTGTTTTGGTGCAGTTCTGCTCGTATCTGCCAGATGGCAAAAGTGAATCCCTTTGCAAAGTATCTAGTGGATAGTGTGTAGTCAATTTGGAGGCGTTTAAAAATCAGATAAAAAGAGTGTTCACCACAGTGATCTATTGTAATGAGACCTTGGTTGCTGAAGACGTTATCGAATTTAGGTGTTTAAGACTAAAAATCTCAAAAGAGAATGTTTTGGCCATTATTATACATTACTATGCCTGCACAATTGCTGAATGGACATACACTGAACATCATGTCAAGTCCTTATACTAAACCGAACTGCAGTTATGCATATTACATTTTTTTCTGCAATTAATACTGGAACAGATAAGGCGACTTTAGCAGAGATATATGGCTATATCATTGACAACTATGATTTCTTCAAATTTTCACCGAACCATCGTGGGTGGAAGCATTCGATAAGGTAAACTTTAACTAATGAAGATTGCTTTTTTCGCACAGCCCCTCCTCCGGGAAATACCAGAGGTTATTGGTCTGTGCTCCCAGATTTGCCAGTATGTTTGCTTATGGCGACTTCAAAAGGAGAATGGTTGGGTTTAATCATTTAAGATTCGTACTACCCGACCCTGCAATGTACCAATACCGGCTTACCAATATCATTGCAATAACGGGCCGACCGTCACAGAAAACCTGGTGAACCGGAAGCCTTGCTACCTGGCCCTGCCTGATTACTAGCTTCAGCAGGCACCTGTCAACTATAATGCAGACTACATGAGTGACCCCAGCTTATACGCACAATGCAGCTCTGACATTGGCTCATCTTCACCCGGTTTGCAAAGTTTATAATAAAGGTAAATATAATGTACTATACAGTATTAACTTTAATTCCCAATTAAACTACAGTAGTGTATGCCTGCCATATCAATGTTTGTACACATGCGCACTAGAGTGTGATTTGACGCATGCGCACCACCGGAACTTATAGCATAATTTTTTTTTCCAGAAAAGAAACTTTGACATTGAGCATCAAAAGATAAGCATGAAGTTCAATGGAACTCTAATATCGCCTTTTTAAAACATTGCCTTTTTTACTTTTATACAGTCAGTATTACAAGCTTCATGCTTTTAAAACTTTGCCACGCTATTATTTTGAACAACACACTATGCACTGTATAGTACTGTATGTGATCGATTCAATTACATGTCATAACCCGTAATAAAATTTCACACAGATGTTTCTTGCTTTTATTCCACTTCCTGGTTAATGGAAAACATTATGTGATGCACTTTTTTCATATGTAATCAATTGTAACATTTATAAAATTGCCATTTCCTTGTTCCACATGCATGCCCTTTGTGAATCAGACTTAGGAAACCAATGGTACAAAAAGAAAAATTTAAAGTAACATTTTTTTTCTTTTCTTGAGAACGAAAAGAATAATTGTGATCTTTAAATTTGTTTTCTATTTCTGTTTTTCATGTGCATGTCTGTAGCTGGGCGAAGACAACATGCAGGAAATCTCCCCCTCCCCCCCCCCAACCTCCCCCTGGTGCAGGAAACTCTCCCAGAAATACTGCCAGGTAAGACACAGTGCTCAAATCCATGCATACCATGTCCTTTCCCCCCAAACACCTAATGTAAACCTCTAGTCCTAATGTAAAGTGCTGTAACCCATGCCATGCATGCTTTGTCTCCGCCTACCCCCCAAAAAAAGAAGAAGATATTAAAAGTGTCTGTACTGGCATCATGGTTTAATAGTTTTTTTTTAATGTGTAGGCACTCTATAGTCATAATTTACTGTTCCCCATGTCATACCCTTTCTCCCAAAACACCCCCCAAAATCAAGATTGCATAATGTACGGTGTGATTGATATTATAGAATATTATCTCTTTCTTTACATACCCAGATGTCCAAAAAGCACCAGCCACTACGAAGAAGAAAAAGATAAGATTGTACATTTTGAAGAAGAGGCAAAGTTGTATTTTTGTATTCTTTTTTCCTTTATTATCCTATACAAATAAAAATGTTAATTCTTTAAATATACTTTTTGGTGTGTTTCTGTTTTAACTGTTTAGATACTTACAGTAGTTCTATACATAAAGTACTAAAGGCATTTAAATATACTGTATATAAATATCTCGTTGACATACAGTACACTACTTTATACAGTATAAACATCTTGCAAATAAGGTGCATTTACTGTTTAGATAAAAAATACTTTTTGTTGTCCGCTCATGTTTTTGAAAACTCAACAAAAAGTATTTTTAACGATTTACATTTTTAATTAATATTCTTTAATTCAGTTGGAAGATTTGTGTATGGATTAGGAGCCTCAGAAATTACTTCTTTCCCATGTATATGAACTCAAAACGTTAATCTTCAAATTACAATTACTCACACTTGATGTACTGTAAAGGAATAATGTAACACTGTGCTGCCCGCAGACCAAACCAGACCCCAGTACTGAGGTGGAAAGGTAGTATACCACGCACCCACAGCAGTGAGGGCATGCCTGGAGTGTGGTAGGGTACGTTGCTGGTGAGAGAAGATTGGTTAAGTACTTGCCGAGTCCGGGGCACCAGAGTTCAGAGTAGTGAGTCCGTAAGCCAAGGGTTGAGGGATGGAGAAAGCAGCAAAGTCGTAGTCCATAGCCAAGTCCAGGGTCAAAGAGGTACACGTAATCAGAGGGAAGCCGGGACCCAGATCCAGAGAGGGTACGCAGACGAGCCGAAACAGCAACACGAACTGGAAGAGAGCAGAGAGCCAAGCACAGTACTCCAAACAGCACAAGGCTACTAAAAGCTATGCAGGGCAAGGAAGAAGAGGAATGCAGACCAATGGAGGGCAGGGGAGGAACGGAGGTGTGTCTGGGTTGCCTCATGGATAGGCTCAGGGGCAAAGAGGAGGAGGAAGCCAGGTGTGTGGCTGGACCATAAGGCAGAGCATTCTGCGATGAGAGGGGGGTGGGGCCAGGGTTACAGGGTAGAGACATAGAAGGCTGGGTGCGCATGCGCCCTGTAAGACCCTGCGCGCATGCGACCCAAAAGTGCGGAAGCGCGCCTTGCAGCAGGAGGACAAGGCAACGGTGCACAGCCGCCAAGAGCGGAGGCCCGATGGGGCAATGTGGGGGTGGCCGCCGCAGCCATCCGTCCAGGTAGGGGAGATGCGCCGCAGGGGACCTGTACCCTTGTTCTTTACAAATAAAAGACAGGTTGAACTGCAATTAGATTTTTAAGACAACTCGTGATCACCCACTTAAGTTTCTAAACGGTATTGCAGACAATGCTAAAATGCAATTTCTGCACTCGATCAAAACACTAGTAAACTTGCGTCTCAACGTGGCAAAATTTCAAGACATCCCGCACCAAGACCGGGTGTGCCAAGGAATACAACCCGCAAAATGACCGGTTAACAACCGCTGCATGTGTAGCTTTATTGTAAAATATATAATTACGCAAAGAAAAAGTACTGCGCTATCAGAGAAATTCCCAGTGGGTACAAATACAGAAGTGCTAAAAGCAAAAATCTAAGGAGTCTACTATTTCTGATAAAAAATGCAAAAGATGCAAGGTGTGTAAACTTAGATCACATGAATTGTATATACAGTAGATTGATATAGTATAGTAACTGTAATAATTATAACAAGTCCAAAACATTGTATTCAAACCAGTAAAGTGAAAATCCATAGTGAGTCCTCAAAGGGTTAAATCTCCAGTGATGGAAACAATGGTAACAGGTGATGATATCAGTGGTAGTTCCACAGCTTTAGGTAAAGGATGAACCACATCCAAAGTGTCTCTAGAAGAAATGGGAGAGAAAAAGCGTTTTCCACATAGCGTAAGTCTGAGTATAAAATATATTTGTTCAAAAAATAAATAGGTGTTGAGAAAGGCACACAAACCGTTAGAGTTGGTAAGTGCATGTAGAGATAATATCTCATGGGGGAGTGATGATACAGTAGGTGCATCCATAAGTGAGACAATCATCTGTTTTAATGGATAGTATCTGGTAATGATACTTCAGCAGATTAAACATTTCTGTGTGCTGACAGTGATCTAGGAGTTGTACAGGAGCCAGTAGCTAGGAGGAGATGATGTTGCTTCCCACAATGTATACACTGGCGACACACTTTATTGAAGTGTGGCCAGTTCCGCAAGCCGGGAGATTTCCCGGCTTACAAGTGGCATCCCCTCGGCGTGCCGCGCGTCACCGATGCGCGGTCACGCGTCATCAGGTGCCTGCGCCCCCTGCACGCGCGTCCAGGGCTCCCCGAGGGAGCCCTGGTGTCCCGCGATGTGGGGGATGGCGGCAGGGGGTTCCGGGGGACCCGGCGGACCCGGAGAGGAGAGGGGGAAGCTGCGATCGGCGGGCCTCTCCTCCGCTGCTTCGGCGCGCGCCCGGCACCCTCCTGCGCGCGCCAGGTAACTGCTGCGGCCTAGAACGGGCAAATGCTCGAATAAACTCGGCCGCAGCAGTACACAGCTGCAGTCAATCTGAATCCCTTCAGTGTACATCTGCGTTGCCCCAAAGGTGTATGCCTGATGGGGTTCCCCAAAAACTGCTCCCTTCTGCAAATAATCACCATGCCATGGGTTAACATGTGCTTTTGCTTATACTATATGGAACGTCAACTTCACCCACTGGAATGTTAATGAGCCAGAAATACAAAGGACTATGAATCCACAGCTGCATCCAATCTGAACCCCTTCACTGTACATCTGCATTGCTCCAAAGACGGACAGCCTTTAGAGGAGTCGAAGGGCAGCTAAAGTGTGTGAGCCATTTGCTGCCATTCGCAGATGTTTGGTGATGTTAAAGCTTCTCTATTTCAATCTGAAACTCACCAGTCTTTTTATCCAATTTTCCCAATTTTCCAAATGTATCTGTCCATGAAATGTCTGTGAATTTAATGTATAACCCTGTTCATTTTATGTAACAACGTATTGATATAACTCTGTGCCCAGGACATATTTGAAAACGAGAGGTAACACTCAATCTTTTCCTGGTAAAACATTTTATAAATAAATAAACACCGGCTGAAACTCCACCAGACTGTTGCAAACGCTAGTGTGATGATGTTACATGGAAAAAGGGCGTGGTCCTAACGCATTTTGTCACAGGTCATGGGACTTCCTCAGGGGTATAGAAGTTACAGTGTATGCAGTCCTTAAGTAGTGACTGCTAGCCAATATTATCCATATGCAAATTAGTATCAGGTGCAATCAATGAGAGGGTAAATACAGACTATGAAAATGGTTAAGAAATCAACTTGGCACTACACATACCATGGTAACTGATAATATACAAGCTAATGTATCAAAAACAAGAATAGAATAAAACAAGATAACTATCAAGATACTGTATAATGACCAGAATATGAAAAAGTTAAAACAACAGAATAGAAACTTGCTATTGCTGAGATAGTGTGTTAAAAATAGAGTTGAGAGTGAAAATGCAATTTTATAAAGTGTAGCACAAAAAGGTAAGCACAAATGTGCTATATAAAACAAAATATGTCCAAGTGCATCAATACGTGAAAAACAATAATATATTGTTTAGTATTAGTATCAAATTAGTGATTTATACTATATAAAACTAAAACCACAAATGAGCACTGTGGTATATAGTGAAAGTGAAACATAGTACTATAAATGTGTTAAAAAGAGAGATGTTTTAACCAAAAAAATACCCCAATTACAATATGTGACAAAGAAGTAAAAAAGGAACACTTCTCTTGGAAATGGAGGGTCTGCTGCTTTACTGAAGAAGCTGGGGTCGGCCAGCTCACTAGAGAAACAAAACAAGAAGAAAGCGCAAGACCCTCATAATGTAGTATATAAAAATAAACAATTTATGATTAAGGTAATAAATGCACGTACATAAAAATAGATAAAATGAGCATGTACTGTAGGTATAGTAGCCATTATTACCATTATTGGTTACTATACCTACATGCTCATTTTATCTATTTTTATGCACGTGCATTTATTACCTTAATCATAAATTGTTTATTTATTTTTTCCAATCTTTTTTTCCTTTATTGGAGACATGTGTAAAGATTATAAACGGTGGTTACAATCAGTTCAATACACTGAACAGTGCAGTCATCGGCACATGACTGTAGAGTACAGTATATCAGATGTCTCAATAAATCCATTTCCTAGTTTTTTAGTAGGAAAAGAGGGGGAGACATAGGGAGGGGCGATAGGTGGTGACGACAAAAGAAGGGGAAGAGGGGGGGGGGGTGAGAGGGGGAGGGGTAGGGTATCTCTCTGATCATTTCCAAGCTCTGGTTGATTAGTCAATAGTTAGAACCTGTGGCAGGGGTAGGGCTTCTGAGTTGGGCCAGGGTTCCCATGTGTTGTAAAATTGGGGCATTTTTTGTTTCAGCATGGCCGTGAGTATTTCCATGTTCATAACCATGTTTATCCTATTCACTACTGTCCTTCTCGAGGGTGCCTTTACTTGCTTCCAGGCCGCCTCAACTGAACATTTCGCCACTGTGAGTATAGCGGAGGTCAGCCTGGCTGCGGGGGCTGGGAGGTCCTCTATTGGTTTACCCAGCACGTATGTCAGGGGGTCCAGGGGGATCTCCAGGCCAGGGTATCGTCCAGAAGTCTCTGGATTCTAGCCCAGAACCTCTGGATCTCCGGACATGC
Organism: Ascaphus truei; assembly: GCF_040206685.1. Classification (NCBI taxonomy): domain Eukaryota; kingdom Metazoa; phylum Chordata; class Amphibia; order Anura; family Ascaphidae; genus Ascaphus; species Ascaphus truei. The sequence continues at coordinate 266,989,421 of NC_134486.1, read as the reverse complement.
CCACCAAATGTGGGCCATGTCACCCTTTTGTCCACATCCTCTCCAGCACAGGTCAACCGCGCCGGGGAAAATCTGGCTCAGTCTACTCGGGGTCAGGTACCACTGAAATAGAATTTTGTAAATGTTTTCTTTCGTGACTGTGCATATTGAAGTTTTGGAGCTGCTTCCCAGACGTCCTCCCAGTCCTCCAGGTCTAATGGTGTGTTGAGGTCTGCACACCATATTTGCATGTAGGTATGTGTGGGTGGGGGGAGGGAGTTCTCGGTGATTATGTAGATTCCTGAAATTAGTCCTTTTTGGTACTCTCTTATTCGACAGAGAGACTCAAATCTGGTCAGCGGGGGGATTTTCGAGGTCTGGGATAGAGCTCCAAGGAAATGCCTTATCTGTAGGAATTTGAATATGGGGAGGTTGGGGGCTGTAAATTTAGTTTTGAGCTCTTGGAAGGACAGAGCTTCGTTATTCTCCAGCAGATCCGCAACCATGCTAATGTCTAGGTCCTGGAATTGACCAAACTGGGTTCGGGAACACCCAGGAGGGAATTCTGGGTTCCCAAGTATGGGGGTGAGTTGGGAGGGGGATGAAGTTAGGCCGTATTTCCCTCTGTTCTTGAACCATGTGGACCACGTGCATTTCATCGCCCCAGGCTCAAGCTTCTGAGGTTGTTTTTCCTTGTACTCTTGGGACCATAATAGTACTGGGAGGGGAATGGGGGATGCATGGTGAGACTCTATTTCTAGCCAGCAGGCAGAGCTCGGGGGGTTGTTCCAAACCACTGCCTGCCTAAGCTGGGCTGCATGGTAGTATCTAACCACGTCAGGGAGACCCAGTCCTCCTCTTGTCTTTGCGGACAGGAGTACCGACCTCGGGACTCTAGGTTTACGTTGTTTCCATATGAAACGTAGGATATGTGATTGTATATTTCTTAATTCGGCCAGGGGGACTGGGACTGGGAGTGTCTGGAAATAATACAGTAGTCGGGGAAGGATATTAATTTTAGCGGAGACAATTCTGCCAAACCAGGAGATCTGGTAAATGTTCCAAGCGTCTCGGTCTCTCTTGATTTGGTCAAATAGAGGGGGGTAGTTTGCTTTGTACAACAAGTTGTATGAGCTAGTAATTTTTATTCCCAAATATTTTATGTGGGAGGAGTTCCACTTATACTTGTAATTTAATTGCAGAAGCTTCCAAATGGGATCTGGGAGGGATATGTTCAGCGCTTCGGATTTATCCGTGTTTATCTTATAGTCTGAGACCTGACTGAATTGGTCCAATAGTTTCTGTAGATTAGGGAGGGAGATGTGTGGGTCAGCTAGGGTCAGAATTACATAATCCGCGAAAAGGGATATTTTATTGTTTTTATCGGCGATTGTTACGCCTTTGATGTTTGGGTCGGCTCTAATTTGAGATGCTAGTGGTTCAATAGAGATCGCGAAAAGCAGAGGGGAGAGGGGGCAGCCCTGTCTGGTTCCATTTCTTATATGGATTGGGTTGGATTGTCCTCCCGGGAGTTTTAAGTATGCGGTGGGGTTCTGGTATAGGGCTCGGACCCCCTCGAGAAAAGGGCCTGAGAAGCCGAGTTTAATCATGGTTTGGTCGAGGAAGGTCCATTTGATCCGATCAAAGGCCTTCTCGGCATCTAGGCTAAGAAACATGGCTTGGAGTTTATTGAGATGCACGTGGTCAATAATATCAATGATTTTACGGGTGTTGTCAGAGGCCTGTCTTCCTGACACGAAACCCACTTGTCTATATGAATTAGAAACAAAAAGAAAACAGCGCACAACGCCAAATAGTGAAGCAAGTAATAAAAATGTATTACAATAATATTGGGGTATAAAATCTGCGTACATCAAATAAGGAATACATAAGCATTTAGTGTATATAACACTTGTTACCACTCCAGGATTGTAGACAGGGGAATCAGCTTTCTCTGCAGGAGCCTCTGTGGTGGTTGTGGTGTGACTATATGAATTAGTCTGGGGAGAATAGGGTTTAGCCTGTTTGCGAGGATCTTGCTGAAGAGTTTCAGGTCTGTGTTAAGCAGGGAGATCGGTCGATAGTTACCGCATTGTAGCGGGTCCCTTCCTTCCTTATGAATAATGGCTAAGTTGGCAGCTGAAATTGTGCCCGGATCGGTTCTCCTTCTAGGATGGAGTTGAACATTTCAATTAGGTAAGGGGAAAGGGACGATATGAATTTTTTGTAGTAGGCATTCGAAAAGCCGTCAGCGCCTGGGGTTTTAGCAATTTTGAGAGAGCTTATGGCTTGTGTCAGTTCCTCCTGTGTGATTTTGTGGTTCAGAGCTGTAAGCTCCTCGTCAGTGAGAGAGGATAGGTTACATCGCGCCAGAAATTGCGAGGCAGTATCTATAGCGTCTAGATCTTGGTTAGGGGGGTGGAGATTATAGAGGTCTGTGTAATAGTTTGCAAATTCTTGAGCGATTTCTTTTTCCACATAAGTAGTGTGGCCGCCTTTTGTGCGGATCTTTGTGATTTGGGCCTTTGCCTTAATAAATCTTAGCTTTGATGCTAGGAGTTTGTTTGCCTTATTGCCCCTATCGTAGAACCTCTGGTTGGTCCATTTGAGTGCTCTCTCTACCTCTTCTAATTGAGATTGTTTTAGCTCAGATCTTGTTTTGTCAAGTGTTCTGAGTAGTCTTTTGGAGGGGGCCTTTTTGTGTTGTTGTTCAAGGGCTAGTATCTTGTCAGTTAGTGCTTTCTGTACTTTTAGCTTGGTTTTTTTCTTATGGGATGCTAGAGAGATTAGGTCTCCTCTAATTGTCACTTTGTGGGCTTCCCACAGCGTTGACGCTGCGGAGACTGACCCTTTATTTATTTCAAAGAATGAGGCTAATTTTCGCTGAATTGATTCCACAACTTGTGGGTCGTTGAGGAGGGAATCATTAAGTTTCCATTTATACGAGGAGTTTTTAACAAAAGGTAGAGAGAGGATCAATTCGACTGGGGCATGGTCAGACCATGTGATCGGGCCTATGTTGGAGTGGGAGGCCGCCTGAAGAACGTTTGTGGTTCCTAGCAAATAGTCGATCCGTGAGTAAGACTGATGTGCGGCCGAGAAGAACGTGTAGTCCCTTTGGCCTATGTGCTGGGTCCTCCAAATGTCCGTGAGGGAAAAGTTCTGTAATATCTCTCTGAACTTTTTTGCCTTTTGCTGGGTCTGGGCTGTGTGTGTAGTGGAGGGCATGTTAGACTTGTCTTGTTCTGGTGAGAGAACCATATTGAGGTCTCCTATCAGTAGCAGGGAGGCGATTATTGATTGGTCTAGGAATTCTAGAAGGTCCTGTATGAAGCGTACCTGGTTTTCGTTGGGGGCGTATACGTTGATGATAGAGATGGGGTTTCCTGATAGAGAGCCCTGCAGAAGTAAGTTTCGTCCCTCTGGGTCTCTGGTTATATTAGCAGGAACAAAGGGGATATTGTTTTTTATAAGTATAGCGACTCCCCTTTTTTTAATGGGGGAGGAAGCATAGAAGGCCTTGGGGAAGGCCTGTTTGAACGTATTAGGGGGGTCGTTAGAGTTAAAGTGGGTTTCTTGAATACATATAATGTCGCCCTTGGTTTTTTTAAGTTCCTGTAGTGCTAATTTGCGTTTCTTAACTGAGTTGAGGCCCTTAACATTGAGGGAGATAATTTTAATTGACGACATTATTTGGGGGGGTTGTTCCCAGATTTGGGTGGTCTGGGCCCCGTGTGTTTCCCATGACAGGGGAGGTCTGGTTCCTTATGGGGAGGAGAAAAGGTGGCCATGTTTCCTGCCTTATGATCCTTACTGATGTGAGAGATCGGGAGAGGTGGGGGGGGATTGCTGGGAAGGGGAGGGGGGGAAAGGGGGGAAGACACACATGGGGAGAAAGAGAAGCGGGCTTTCGGGGAGCCCAATAGTAAATTACTTTGGCACCATTGTGTCAAAGAAAGGGGGATCAGAGCCTCTGGAGATCCTTCCGGGGTGCCAATCATGGGGCACTGCCAGGCTGGGAGGTCCGACACCCTCCCTGTCTAGGTTAACTGAGGGGTCTGCCTGTGGCCGTGGAGAGGGGTAAAACTCGGGAGAATGACGTACATTCCCAACGGTGGGACAACGTGGGGGTGGAGGGGGGGGTGGGATCGCTCGTAGGGCCCAGAAACTTTTGGACCCCATGGGGTTGATATGAGGGGAGATGCCTGGGGGTGGAAGGGAGGGGGGGAAAGGTGGGGAGGGAGGGGAGGAGGAGGGAAGGGGGGGAGAGGAGGGTGGGAGGGATGCAGGGGAGGGGGGCAGCTTGGAGGGGGGGAGGAGAAGGGAAGGGGATGCGCGGGCTCGGAGTGCGGGCCTTGGTGTAGGGGCAACCTCGTGGCTTGGCCCTCTGTACAACCAAGGTTGGGCGTTGGGGGGCTCTAGTGGCGTATGTTCTATAGCGGTTGGCTCAGATTGCCCTGTTAACCTTGGGGTGTGGGTGGTGTGGGGGATTGGGGGAGGGAGGGGGCGAGGGGGGAGAGACACGCCATTGGCATGGGTGGGGAACATTTTTGACGTTTCACACTTGATTTTGGACTGGTCCAGGTAGTTCCAGTGAGAGTGAAAATCTATCATGGAAGTCCTGGGGTATCCTGTTTGTCAGCGTGCGTATGTGGTGGGGGGGAGGGCGGGAGAGGGGGGGGGTCGGGTGAGGGGGAGGGGCGTGATGGGGGGGTTGAGGGGGGGACTCAGGGGGATCTATCATTTATGGGCGTATAGTGCTTTTTCATCACCTTCGTGCAGGTCTCAGTTACCACAGGTTATCTATACATCATATTGGCCTGTGGTTATGCAGAGGAAGTCCCGGAGGGTGCGTGTTTTTGTCGTTGCGAACTGACGGTGTTCTTGTCACTGGAGGGTGAGAGGGGGAAGAGGGGATGGAAGGGGGGAGAGGGGAGGTGGAAGGGGGGTTGGTGGGGGGGAGGGGGCTCAGGGGGGATTCGGCATTGTAGTGCATTTTCAACACCTTAAAATCACAGCTTATTTACACCATCTATGTATCTGTTGTTTGGCGCAAATGGGCACTGGGGGCGTACAATTCTGCTTAGACAGACTAACAGTGCCCTTGTAGCCAATGTGAGGGGGGGGAAGGGGAGGGGAGAGGGGGGGAGGAGGGGGGAAGGGGATGTGCAGGTCCGGGGAGCGGCCCTTGTATAGGGGGGTCCTCGTGATTTGACTCTCTGAACACCTAAGGTTGGGTGTAGGAGGTCTCTGGAGGCAAATAGGTCTATAGATGTGGGTTCAAATTGCCCTGCTAACTTTGTGGTGTGGGCGGTATGGGGAATTGGGGGAGGGGGGGGGGCGGGGGGGGTCACGACATTGGCATGGGCGGAGCACATTTTCGACGTTTCGTAATTGATTTTGGACTGGTTCCGGTACCGGAGGGAGTGAGTAGCTATCATGGTAGTCCTGGGATACCCTGTTTGTCAGCGTGTGGGTGTGGTGGGAGGGGGGAGGGCGGTTGAGGGGGGGAGGGCGGTTGAGGGGGGAGGGTGGGCGGTTGAGGGGGGGGCAGGTGATGGGGGGGCGTGATGAAGGGGGGAACTCATGGGGATCTGACATTTATGAGCGTATGGTACTTTTTAATCACCTTCGTAGCAGTTCCCATTTACCACCGGTTATCTATACAACATATTGATCTGTGGTAATGCACAGGACGTTTCAACACATTAATATCATCTAACGATTTGCACATCTTATTTACAACATATAAACAACTGCTGTTCGGCGCAGATGGTCGCTTGGGGCACGAAATTCTGCTTAGACAGACTTAGAGTGATCATGCAGCCGATGTGTGGGGGGGGAGAGAAGGGGGGGAGAGGTGGGGAGAGGGGGGGAGGGGGAGGAGGTGGGGGAAGGGGGGGAAAGAATGGGGGGGGGGAAGGGGAAAGAGAGGGGGGGGAAAGAGAGGGGGGGTAGAGAGGGGGGAAAGAGAGGGGGGAAGAGAGGGGGAGGGCGGGGAACGGGGGGGAAGAGTGGGGGAGGGGGAATGGTGGTGTGGGATCACTGGTGTATAACCTTAAACAGATGCAACAGTTTATATTCCCTTAACTGTAAACTGAGGTTCGGTGCAAAGAGCCCCTGAGAGGCGTATAGGGCCAAGGTGGCTGTCTTAGTTTACTTATTAAGTCCGGGTGCACGGGGGACATTGGGGGAGGGGGGGAAGGGGGAGGAAAATAGCATTGGTTGAAGTGGGACTCATTTAGCGGATGATATCACCACTTTTTGGACCAGGGAGCTGCAGGGAGGGGGGGATGCCGGGGAGAGGGGAGGGGGGGGGAGATGGGATGTACTCGTGGTTTCTTAGCGTTGGGGAAGTTGCATCTGTAGTTTGTAGGTGTCTTCATTCTGGGGGGGGTGGGAGTTCGATCTTAGAGCACAGAGTGGGGGGTACACAGAGAATAGAGCCAAGCTTGCGGTATTGAATATATACAGTACATTTGAGGCAGGCTCGGGGCAGGGTATGGGGGGGACCATTGAACAGGCTGGGGGTCAAACGGGGAGGGGGGTGGGGAGGGAGAGGGGGGGTAGCTTGGCCTATACGACCTTTCATCGGGGGCTGGAGGCGGGGAGAGACAGCCGTCTACCCGGAGTTTTCCGGGTTTGTGCCGCTGCTTATAGTCCTAGAGTTCTGGAGCTGCTCTGTCCCGGCTGTTGAGGATCAAGAAATCGGATTCTCCGGGGTGGGGGGGGGGCTCTTTTGGGCAGTCCCGTGTCTCAAGTCCTCTAAGGCCCCCCTTCCCCCGGGGAACCGGGTCCGTCGACTGGCGTGACGCGTTAGACGGCTGCCATCTGCTGGTCCCGGGCTGTCCCTGCGGAAGGAAGGAGAGACCCTCGGAGCCGTGTCTCGTCGATTGCTCCTTGGGGATGGCTCGACTGCGATGATGGCTGGGGGTCTGCTGGAGCGTGGCGGCAGCAGATGCGAGGGGGCAAGAAGGAGCAAAGTAAGGAGGGGGGGAGGTAATGTGCTTGAGGCCGTTCGGGGGGGAGACCTCCTAGTGGATTGGGGGGGTAGAGGGGAGGGGGGATGAGGGAGGGGAGTGGGAGGGGGGGGAAGCGAAGTGGGGGAGGAGAGGGGAGGGGGGGAAGAGGAGCGGGCGGGGAGAGGAGTGGGGAGGGGAGGGGAGAGGAGAGTGGGGGGGAAGAGGAGGGGAGGGGTAGGAGGAGGGAGGGGTGTAAGGGGGGAGCAGAGTAGATCCAGCCGGGTCGTCTCTTTAATGGCACAGGGATTAGTGCAGGAGAGAGTTAGTGCAGGTGAGTGGGATATCTGGTAAGGAGGGAGCCAGGCAGGGGCATAGAGGCGATAGGGCTGTTAGGGACACAGTTGTGGGATGTTAGACTCAGTGGACCCTTTGGTTAGCGAGTCTTTCTGAGGCTCGTGGAGTTTCGGCGGATTCGGATCGTGCTGCTCGAGGGGCACGTTCTTCTCCTCGTGGGGGGGTGATGCCGATGGCTTTTAGGAAGTCGTTGATATCCTCTGGGTCCGAGATAGTGAAGAATCTTCCGTTCCTCGGGACTATGAGTTTAAAGGGGAAGCCCCAACGGTAGGAGACTCCCGGGTCCCGAAGGAGAGCCGTGAGAGGCTTCATCTCCATTCTCTTCATGACCGTGGACCTGGATAAGTCGCTGTATATCTGGACTGTGTGGTCGTCCATCTTGACGTCTCCCGCTCTTCTCGCGGCCGCTGAGAGCTTTTCTTTCGCGGTATAGACGTTGAATCTCACGATCACGTCCCTTGGGCGGTTAGGATCAGGAGATTTAGGACCGAGGGCTCTGTGTGCCCTGTCAAGCTGGAGCTCATGTTCGGATAACTCGGGGACAAGGTTTAGAAAGAGCTTTTTAAGATAAGGCTGGATGGATTCTGGCGGGACTGATTCAGGGATTCCTCTGAATCGTACTGTAGGTTCTGCCTACGGTCCCGATTTTCGTGGTCCTCGATGGTGTTCTTGAGGGCAGCAATCTCATGCCCCATTCTTGCCATGTCGTCCTCCGTGTTGGAGTGGGCTATCGAGATTGTATTAATTTGTGCTTCCACTGCCTCTGTTCTTGTAGTTAGGGTGCTCAGGTCCGATCTGATATCCCGCAGGACCTTCTCTAAGTCCTCCATAAATCCCCTCCTGATCCTGAGGAGTAGAGCCTCAAAAAATTCTTTATTGGTCTCCTGCTGGGCCGGAATAACTTGGCCGAGCAACGCGGCCTCTGCGGCGTGCTCGTGCTCCTCGCCGCCATCTTGCGATTCTGAGGACGGCTCCATTGGGCGCTGAGTCGGCTGAAAGAACTTCAAAATGGGGTTCTGTGGTTTTTTTTGTTGTTTCCCCGCCATGCCTGATGCCTTAGAAAGGGTGCTGGCCACTTTTGGGGGGTAATTGCGCCGTTTGGGGTGCTTTTCTGGTTATCTTTGCGGGGAGGGTGTCGGGAGCTCGTTGCCTACCCTGCCATTCACGGTGACGTCACCGGAAGTCTCATAAATTGTTTATTTTTATATACTACACTATGAGAGTCTTGCGCTTTCACAAATGTGCTATAGCAATCAGAATGAAGCTACCAATAGAGACAGCCAATAAAGGCATAACTGCAAGAATTTCTTTAAAAAAAAAATTTGGAATGAAGAGATATATAGTGAGACTGTATAGACTGACAATGTCTATATTACAAGTTGTAATTTCCCATAAATAGACGGAATGATGACAGTGTCACAAACATGAATGAATAGATATATCTCAGATATACTGTAGATGATAAGCAAACCGAAGAGAGAAACAACCATATTAGCCTTTGACGGGCAGATAGTGTTCAGAAAGAACCAAACTTGGGATTAGGGACATATAAGATTATTAATAAGTGGATATGTCAGTAAACCATATACTATATAGCGGGTAGAGAGAGTAGGCAACTAAAACCACATGATGCACTGTAGCTGTGGACCAGGGACCAGAGCAGAAAAACCAGTGAGAAGTATACTGTAATCCAACTAACAGTGGCAGATTTCCCATTTGGCCTGTTAGGCAAAAATGTCCACCCTATATACAGATGCCTCGCTTTCAAGCCTATTGAGACTGATGGGCAAGCACTTACATATAGCGGCTGCCTCCTTGTTGCTGCCCTCCTTCAAATTCCGAATTGCAGCATCAATAACGAGATGGACGTCATCAACGTAACATCACATGACGTCTTGTTGACATGACAATGTGACGTCGTGACGTCAAATGACATCTTGATGTCGCATTAACATGGCAATGTGACACCGTGTGATGTCATCTTGGTGATGTCCGTGGTTTCATTTGATGCAGCAATTCGGAAGGAGAAGGAGAGCGGCAGCAATAAAGCAGCAGCCACATGTAAGTGCCTAGGGGCTGTGTATCTTGAAATCCGTCACTGCAAACTACTGTACTAGTGTCAATACACTCATTGAAACCTGCAGAACTGAGAGTGCAAAGAGTGTATATCCAATAGGTTTCTCTCATACACAGGGTCTTGAATATGTCACCCCCCAAAAAAGTGGAGGGAACATGTTCAAGTCCTATGTATACAAATATGGAGATAAACAGCACTCAGAAATAGAAAAATTGGATCGAAGGTGCACAAGGGAACAGGGAGGACCCTTATTCCTCCCAAGTAACAAGGAACAAAGGAAGGGGGGCGGGTGTTCCCAGCACTCAATCATCATATAATAACAAAAACATAGAATATGCCAAAGAATAGATATTTAATAGAGAAAGCACATGTTCAAAACTATGGAACAGTGTCAAACACTATAGCAGCAAAAGGTAACAATAATGGTAATAAATACTCTCTAAGTACGCTCTTAGCATGAAATGCATCAGAAGTTCATCCCTGCACTTCCATGTTTTCTACCACAAATAAAGATTGTTTTTTAAATTAGTTTTTGCTTAGCCCCAGACTACTTTTTGGACGTTTTGCTGTGCTCCACTTTCTTCCACGTGGATTATCTTCTCTGCTTATATTTTGGCTGGACGCTCGCCATTTGGGGCGGTACACACCAGCAACCAACGTGAGTACAACCTTTCCTTATGGAAATTTGGAATGATGATTATCACACTCTAGGGTTTCTGCCAACCATATAGGGACCTGTCGAGTTACTATTGTTTAACATCACTTTAGTTGATTCTGGCAGTGGTCCCCTTACAGGCCATGGTTAACCCATTAATGAGTTCTGCTATCAAGAGTACTCAGCTGGTGTTTTTTACATATACCTGTCCCTAGTCAGTTCAAGATCTCATTCATGATGCTATGATCTCATACTCAGATGCACTGATATTGGAGAATACTCTTCTCGATTGCTTGTTACATACATTACACGTTACATGTCGTGGACTCCATGTCGAGAATTAGGTGGAAACCCACCTTTTGTTGGGCTACACTGGATGTTCAAGGTTACTATGTGAGCTTCGAGCATGAGAAGGGTATTACAGCTGTTTAAAACTTTTTGGAGACTGGTGGCAAACTTCATTTGCCAGGAATACATTCAATAAGCATTCCTGTTGGATTGTATTAAGTTCATTCTTTTTATCTTCAGATCTGTGGAATGGCCATATGTACCAGATTTGCCCCAGCTATGCTGACCTCTTCATTGTTTTTTTGGAGCTCAAATCAATGTGGGATAACACTGAGCATGGGGCGGGCCTGGAATACTATGGCCGTTTAATCAATTACAATCTTCTAAATTGACCTTGAGGAGTATTATTGAGCCATTTTTTGTGATGACAGCTTCTAACATTTCTGTGCTGCACAAATGTAGCACAGAACACATCCAGGCATTCATCAAACATCCGAGTTAGGATTGCTAGGGTGTCCTGCTATATCTCACACTTTTTCATAACAATTATTCTAACTGTTATTTTCCATCAGTATCCTGTTCTCAGCAAAATTACTACATTTAAGCATGTGTGTAAGAGACAAAAGTTGGCTCATCATGCACCTAGGCCATCAGAAAACCAAGAAACTCAATTCTCATTACAGCTATGATGAGGCCCTCCTCATGGATTCATTAGTTGAAGCCAAGGCACATGATAGGGTAACCTTATTAGCCCTCACTAAAATTAAATCTGCTACCAAGCTGTACAAATGTGGGGATTCTCAAGATCACAAACTTTCATTTGATCCTCCTAAATTTACCACAAAATGTAATTCTTCTGTTAATAAGATTACATATATACTTAACAAACACTGGAAGATCTTGCGTTGTGACCCCCGGTTAGTTGGGGAGCTCTCTTCTAGAGCCCCTGTAGTGTTTAGAAAAGCCACAAATACTAAAAACATTCTAGCACACCATAGACTTAGGAGTTTTGAACACTTCAGAGTGTCATTGGCCCCCTACACTCATGGCAATTCCAAATGCCCTAGGAACCGTTGTATTATGTGTCACCAACTAATCCGTGATAAAACAGTCCAATCTCATTCTAAGGGTTCCAGTCATTCAATTATAGGAAACCTTAATTTTATCACCATACATGTTGACATGCCCCTGTAGGTACCAAATCACTGGGAGGACTATACACCCTCTCAATGAGAGATTCTTGGAGCATAGGAGGAATGTTATAAGGGAACTCTCTGCTCATAGTGTCTCCAAACCCTTCAGTCTTCTTCACAACAAAGATCCCAAACAATTGAAGATCATATAACATGAGCATATTCCCTCCACTTTGTTGGGGGGTTACAGATTCAAGATCCTGTGTATAAGAGAATCCTATAGGATATACACTATTTGCACTCTTGCTTCTGTAGGTTTCATTGAGGGTATTGACACTAGTCTATTTGTTTGATTATACTTCTCCCTGGCTCTTCTGCTCTGGTCCCCAGTACACAGCCACATTACTATATGTGGTTTTGGTTCCCTACTCTCTCTACCCCCTATATAGTATATGGTTTATATGAGATATATATCTATTCATTAATGTTTGTGACACTGTCATCATTCCCTCTAATAATGGGAAAATAGAACTTGTAATATAAACATGGTCAGTCTACATGGCCTCACTATGGGCCTCATGCAGTAAGCGTTGATAAGGATTTTTTCGGCATTTTATAGCCAAAATTGGGTTTGAGATTCAGTAAGCGCCGATAAGTGCTTGATTTCGCCAGTTTTCGTAGCCGATAATTTTGTTATGGCCAGTCGGCTGCCGATAAGCCTGTTTTCGCCACTGATCGCCACTTTTTTAAATCGGCTGGATTCAAGTACCAAAATCAGCTTATCGGGGCTGATCGGCACTACGAAATTGAGATGTTATGGCCAATTTCTCCCGCCAACTAAAGTTGGCAAGTTGGAGGGGAGAACGATCGCTAAGGCTGCCGGAACAGCACTTAGAAAAAAAACTCTTCTGTACATCAATGGAAGTCAATGGAGTGGGGACGTATAACAGTATAGTACTGTTTACGTTTCATTACTCACAATACAAACGTCATTTGCATTACAGTGTGGGGGGCATTCCCTGCATTGTGTCACGGCTGACGTGTATTATTTGCATAACATTGTACTTTTACATGTTTTCATCATTTGCGTGTCACATTACTCATCATGTGATGATGTGTCAAGGGAAAATACTATACTCAACTCTTAAAGGAGAACCTCACATCATATCACACATTTTACTGAATTGAGCGACAATTGTTTACATGATGTCACACATGTCACACATACACCGTATATTCATGTTCCTTTACATTACACAATGCTTGTAATGTGTGACGCATCTTTAAACGTTCATGTACATCTTTATTCTCATGTTTACATCTAGGTTTGGTCCTCCCTATTTTCATGACGTCACTTATTGGACGCGCAATCACATTGCATGTTTACATTATAACCGTTGCATTACAAGCACTTCAACCTAACTTATACACACATGTACAGTAATTAATCATTGTGACACCTTGTAAACTCATTCTATAGCAACTATCCTCATTACAGAAATGCATGCATATGCACACGACTATTCATTGTTGTCAACATGTGACAATAACATGGCTAATTACACATGTTACAGCAAACTTTTCCCACGTCAATCTCAGCCTTTTTGTCTAATTACATGACTGACTGTTGCGTTCAGAAGTTTTACATGCATTGCACATTCAACTATTTATTTTCAAGCAATGTTTGTACAAAGCTTCACGTCACATCATTGGCAAATATCATCATTCCCTGCAGAATACACACAACAAATACTTCTAACATCAACTGCACACAGCTTGCCACAGAAGTACTTTATTATGTTAATGTAACACCTTGCATTTTACTATGTCACCTGACATCATCACATACCTATTTAAAGGACGCCCATTACCTGCTCATTCACAGCTACTCATTTCAAAATGTTGCGATTGTTTAGGAGACGGAGGAACATTCTTTTCTATGACATGCTTGCTGATCAAGAGAATGATATAGGGCAAGGGAGGGACAGACCGAGGGACAGTGACAGGGACAGGCACGCGGATACGACAGGGACAGGCCGAGGGACAGGTAGAGGGACAGGAGATCAGAGGAGAAGACAGAGGAGACAAGTTGTGCCTCGTCCGCGTGTGTACAGGGAGAGAACCCTGTTAGATGGGATGAGTGAGGAGGAGATAGTAAGTCGCTATCGTTTGAGTTCAGCAGCAATCTTATCTCTTTATGAGGAGATAAGGGGAGATTTAGATTTTTTCACAGCCAGAGGTCGTGCAGTCCCTGGGCTTGTTAAAATGCTTTGCTCATTACATTATCTTGCTTCTGCGTCATTCCAGACAACTGTGGGCATAGTGGGCGGGGTCTCGCAATCTACATTCTCGCGGGCCTTTACCCAGTTTCTCTATGCACTCAATAGACGCGCTAGGAATTATATTCATTTTCCTACAGAGGCGACAGAGTGGCTGGAAGTCAGGAATGGCTTTTATAATATAGCAGGGATACCATGTGTGCTGGGTGCAATCGATTGCACACATGTTGCTTTGATTGCACCTAGTCAGAGTGAGCATGTGTACCGCAATCGTAAGCACTACCATTCACTCAATGTACAGGTGGTATGTGATGCCACGATGAGGATAATGCATGTGGTACCCAAATTCCCTGGTTCCAGTCACGATTCCTCTATCCTGAGGAACTCTTCAGTCTTCCATGCGTTCGAAGAGGGACATTTTGAACATGGTTGGCTGCTGGGTGAGTACAGATTTAGATGTTCTAACACAAAACACATTTTTATTTAGGAATGTTGGCATTGTAGAATTTGATCACTAATGTCAGCTTATGTGTGCTCCATTCATTATAGGTGACTCAGGATACGGAATTAGGCCGTGGCTCTTGACTCCGGTGCTAAACCCTCAAACTGAAGCAGAGGAGAGGTACAATGCAGCCCATATATCTACAAGATCTGTTATAGAGAGGACATTTGGCCTACTCAAGACCAGATTTAGGTGTCTGGACAGAAATGGTGGGGCTCTTCTATACAAGCCTCAAAAAGTGTCTGATATTATCCTTGCCTGTTGCATTTTGCACAATGTTGCACTCAGGCACAATGTACAATCAGACCTAGCTGAGCCTTTGGTAGACGAGCATCCCACCCATGTAGCTGCTGAAAATGAACAAACAGCCAGTGGTGGCCAGACACGCCAGAATCTCATCAATTCATTTTTTTCTTGTAAGTAAAAACATATATGTTCCTAGTACTACTTTTATAGTTTAATTATGTTATATTAACAATAATGTTTTTTTATATAACCTTCTGTTAGGACACAGATGAATATGGGTTGCACACCTTTCTTTTCTCTGCTGTGTGCACAAAGGGATGTGGCACCGGTATGTTATTGTTGCACAGGTTATATAATCCCTCTTCAATTGTACATTAGTTGTGTGTATGTGAATACAACTGGGGTAACAAAGCACTAATATTTTAGCATTGTGTTGTTCCTTATGCTAACACAATACACATAGTATGGGCATAGTCATTCATTCTTCTAGTATGCTTACATACAATGTTATTGGTGCAGTGTAACATGTACATCCATATGATGTGTACACCAGCCTGCTTTACATTTTGAATGTGATTAAATATACATGGTGTTGCACATTTAACACCAAATACACACTTTGCTGTGTTGCTTACGGTACTGAAGATGGCATGTCAATGTTTGCAATTTATATATTGTTCCTTTGCATTATAGATATATCTCCAGTATGACTGATCATGGTATGTATATTTGCTGACATCTGTCATAAGATGTGCCTACCTAAATCTTCCTATAATTATTTGAAGTAAAAACCCAACATATTGGTTTAAATACAAATGTAACATACATGTACTTTCTGTATCATGTATATGCATTTAGCTACTCTTGAGGTTTCATGTGCATTGTATTAGAAAATGATTACTCCCATTTCATCACATTTTATGTATGTTCCCTTATAAATTCCATTAATGTAATATAGAGGTGTTTAGAGAAAAGGGGATCACTGTACTTATTTGTTTACTTACGGTAGATCATTCATCACGGATGCAATTGACTGATCATAACACTCCATGCATGAATGCCTGTAATCACAACAATGCGTAGTACATCTTATATTTAGCAATGTAGGTGATTATTAATGCTAGAAATTAATAGTCAACATTAATTAAAATTTGACACATGTTTATGTATAAGTCACACGTGTGTGGATGTGACCTACATGTAACAAGTGGCAAAGTGTAAACAAAACCACAATTTTGTCCCAAATGTTACTGTAATGTAGCATTTATAATTTCCCACAATTAGAATGTTGGTAATATTTTTGGAATGTAATTCACGTCACTTCATCATTATCATGATGATAATTATCAAGTATTCTCTAAATATAAACGTCAATCACGTGCACATTAGCATAGGCACACTTTTTAAGACAACTGTTTGTGTCTGTATCAATTTGTGTAGGATCCATGTATAACATCGACAAATGAGAACAGCAGGTTTATTATGGTAGCTTATATCATCATATTCACTGTACTATTTATTTATATAACGTTTAATAAACAGAGTAAACTATAGTTAGTTAGGTAAATGAAATATACACAGAAACGTACTTCATTACATGATGTTGATGTAATATTCAGAACATCATGCATTGTAGGGGACCACAACATCTAGCCAATAACATTACTTGCTACAGTCCCAAACCATTTTATCAACATACCCATGTAACAAGAGATTTTTAACAAGAAATGGCTAGTTGGTTGTAAGTGTCCTTTACATTGGGAGAAGGAGTGGCTCAGTGAGTAAAGACACACACTGGCACTGAGAGTTTGAAGCAGGGGAGTCTGGTTCAATTCCCGGTGTCGGCTCCTTGTGACCTTGGGCAAGTCACTTTATCTCCCTGTGCCTCAGGCGGCAAAAAATAAATTGTAAGTTCCACGGGCCAGGGACCTCAGCCTGAAAAATGTGTCTGTAAAGCGCTGCATACAACTAGCAGCGCTATACATGAACATGCTCATATTATTATTATTATTATTGTTACATAGTTTCGACAGACATACGTTCCATTACACAATAGAATACACAAATGTGTTAGCAGAGTGGGAATGGTTGTTATATATAAAACACACCATGCCATAAAATGTTAGTAGTAATTAAAGAACACTCAAGAAATTTTCATGAGGCACTGTTTTGCAACATCATTATGTTAATTAAGTGCTTATGCAATATAGGCATAAGGGTATCACATTTTTATTTGTTTGTTAATAAGCGCTGCAAGCAATATAAAATTAGTTCCATATGTAGTATAGTAGTCGGTGGCTCCTCCTCACAATCATCTCATATAAAGGTAGACTCTTCTGAAATCATACATTGATCCGATTGTATCTTCCCCGACATCTCTGAAATACAGCAAACACATGATGGTCAAAGATGGCACCTTACTATATATGTATCCGTGACAATGCGTTACGCAGCTCTATATGATTGTGTACATACACACGTCAGTCACTTATATGTTAGAAGTACAAGTGTACATCAGTATGTAATTTTTCATTAAATTAGTAGCAGGCATAACTATGTATATGAAGTGAACGTTGCCTGTATACTGACAAATGTGCGCGCACATCTTAGTGTGCGCACGCACTTCACGCTTGGGTCGACTAACTGTTAGCGCATGCGCAAAACAATGCGTACGTTGTGCGTTCAATACATGTTGAAAATACCATTAAACATAAAATCTTTATTTCAAATACAATGAAGACGAAACTACATTCGTTCTAAACGAGTACATCTGTATTCTTTTTAAACAGACGTGTTTGGACAGAAAGCACGGCCGATAACACAATGCGCAAATGCAATACGTGTGACGTCATGTTAAGCCAGCGTGAAACGCACGCTAACACTCCTCCCACTCAATTAACATTCGGCTAACGCCCAGTGTACGCCCCCAGTGTATGACACAGTGCAGTTACCGTAACTATAACAAAACAACACAGCCAATAGGCTTTGAGGCACGCACGTCGCTTGGGGGCGGGACTTACATCCGTAATCCTTTTTAAGGACGCCTTGGCCCATGACAAGGGTCCCACGTCATACGTGGTGGACCCGGTTTTTTATTTTGTAGATGTTGCATGATAACAAAACAGGTATGTGTTAGAGTTATGGTAAAATGTTGCTAATATGTTTAAAGGGATAGGAAAGTACGTATATTTATTCCGTCAGCAATGTGTACTACTCTTTCAGGTTCTACTATATTGTAATAGGAAACAATTTGTTTGTGATCGATACATGTTATGCAGTCTGCAATGTTACGCTGTATCCACGCATTGAAAGTGAAAATGGTGGTTACAAAAAAAAAAAAAAATTTAAACACAGAGTCAACGCATAACGATTCTTATATTTACCATTCTTGTAGAATTAACACTTCGTCTGCCTGCAACTGGTCGCTCCAGAAAAGCAAGGCATTTGCATCCACGCTTGACCCAAACGCTGAATCCAGTATGACACACATCTCCTCCATGAAGCGCTCATAGGAATCGCCACTGCTTTCTTCAAACAATTGGTCCGGAGGTAGGTTCATTTCTTCGGGTACCCATTCCAATGCATTTTCAGCTGAAAGGCTTGGTACATAATCATAGTAGTTATGTTCTTGTACAATGTGGGTTTCAGGAATGGAGGGTGCAGATATTGGAGCAGGTATCTATTCACACGGAACAGTAGTAGCGGATCCATTGCTATTGGCATTAGGAATAAATATGCCATTAAGCACAATATGTGTGCCCTCTTTCACGGTGAAATGTTTTTCCTTGGCAATCTTCCAGAAACCATACCTGTCTTCTAGCTTATCCTGCACACGTTCAAAACAGTCATTAGTTGATAAAGTGAATCTTACTGAGGATTTAAAATTGCGCGCATGCCCAGGTTCTTGGTAATAAGGATACTTGGCTCTAATCAAATCATAGATTTGACCCGTGTTCGCTTTGTGTCCGGAAGTTGACAAAATCGCTTCTGCTATCATGAATTTATACCCTAACTGCGGATTCATATTCTTTAACAATTCATCAGCCATTGCAGATTAACGGAAAAGATGTCTGCAGGTCTCTGTTCTTTGCTCATAAGAATGAAACTGGTCAATGGCTAACAATTTGCTGTGTTTCCTTTTCAAGGTCATAAAAAGTATCAACTTGTACTCCTTGTTTGAAGCACCAATTGGATATGTAGAAATAATTGGTTTAACGTTTGTGATTTGTGATAGCCGTTTGTCTGACAAACATGTATCATTTTTTATCTCCTTTCTCACAACATTGCTAGACTTTTAATTAAGTAACATTGTGGTTTCAGGAAAAATAAAATAGAGCACTGTCTGAAAATAGTGCTTACACAGCCATATAATGAAATACACACACACACCTGCAAAAGTAAATGTTTTTTTTCCTCATACATTTCTGTGTGTATTTGAAAGTCTGGTTAACTCCCTGTCTGCATGAGTTTAACTACATGTCTATATGTATATATATATATCTCTCTCTCATAAATATATATATATATATATATATATATATATATATATATATATATATATATATATATATATATATATATATATATATATATAATACAAGAGTACACACAACATATTGATGCCAGTAAGTATCCCTTGTATGAAACCTATTTAAATGGTGATAAACATGAGTGAATTAAGTAATAAAAATGTGTTTAAGCCCAATACTGTTATAGGCTCACAGGTAGTATAGTTCACAAACATTAGGCCTGTATTATTAAAATACTGTGTTTTCACAAGGAAGCATGAAGTGTATGTTTTTTGTAAATACATCTATACCAGTTTAGATAGTACTATATATACACACACACACACACACACACACACACACACACACACACACACACACACACACACACACACACACACACACACACACACACACACACACACACACACACACACACACACACACACACACACACACACACACACAGTGTGTGTCTGTGTGTGTGTGTGTGCATATATCCATACATACTACATATATATTAGTATAAATTCAGAGATGTTCTTGAAACAAGAACACATAAATGATTAAAGGACAACATTACAATGGCCAAGCAAGGCAAAGGTAAGTAATATTTAACACATAATCCTGCTGTACACGGACAAGAAAGATGTTTGCAGTTAAATAGATGTGTGTTTTTAATTGCATGTGAATAATATGCACATGCAATGATTACATCAAGTAACACACCCAAATACAATGTTTTGCTGGAAAGTCAATGGCAGTTTCTCTAAACATAGCAACTGGCTCCTGGTGGACCATTACT
Organism: Ascaphus truei; assembly: GCF_040206685.1. NCBI lineage: Eukaryota > Metazoa > Chordata > Amphibia > Anura > Ascaphidae > Ascaphus > Ascaphus truei. The sequence goes on along the minus strand of NC_134486.1, from coordinate 266,969,633 downwards.
GAATACACGATTAATACATCAATATTAATAACACTATTCATTAATTAGGACTGTTAACATTTCCAAAACTTCACGTGTACAAGAACATACTTGAAAGTTTAGAAACAACACAGTCTTCAGCATACATACAATATTAATTAGATAATCTGAAGTCAACAAAACAAGGCCAAAGACATATTTAGTGAATTATAACATTTTTTTTTGTTCCTTTTGAGAGCGAGTAACAGGCCTGCTTGTTGTCTCTTGGATTTTCCTTTTTCGTTTTGCAACAACTTTAGCCACAACAGAGCCACTTTGAGTGGCCTCTGGCACTTCACGGGCAGGGCTTGTGGCCAGTGACTCACCTACAGGGCTTTTGGGCAGTGACTCACCTACAGGGCTTTTGGGCAGTGACTGTTCACCGACAGGGCTTTTGGCCAGTGACTCACCTACAGGGCTTTTGGCCAGTGACTCACCTACAGGGCTTTTGGGCAGTGACTGTTCACTGACAGGGCTTTTGGGCAGTGACTCACCTACAGGGCTTGTGGGCAGTGACTGTTCACCAACAGGGCTTTTGGCCAGTGACTCACCGACAGGGCTTGTGCCCACTGACACATGTGAGCAAGTTGGTAGACACTGCACAAGTGATGGTTGGTCTGTTTCATGTGTGTCTTTTTTTGTTTGTGTCCAAAAACTGGTCAGTAGTAACTGCTTGTGCTGTTTTTTTTTTGTCGCCTCCTTTGTAGGTGTCAGCTCCTGATTTTGTACAGATGGCAGCGGTAGGATGTCGTCAGGAACCTGCACAGCAATGTCTGCTACTTGACCGGTAACATTCGGACCTGGGGAATGAAGATCAGATGCATGTGGTGAAAAATGACCAGCATGTAAAGATCCTGCCTGTGAGGTGTTGAAGTTGAAATGTGGTACAGTAGTCATTCTCAAGTAATTTGCTTGGGTTTGCTGAACAACTAATGCTTCGAATGAGGTGTTGATTTTTTGCAACTGTTTAGGCACTTCAATGAAGACTCTGTGGAGATGTGCCAATTGTAATATCGTTTCTTCCTGCAGTGCAATCATCCTTTCCAGCACTGTCATCAGATCAGAATGGCGACGATTTTCTGTTTCCACAATTTTTCCCTCAGAAGCTACAATTGCATCGTATGTGGTAGTTGATGGACGATTTGGCGGTAACACTGTTTCAATTGGAACCTCTTCATGCTCACTTGATTGTATTTCTGTGTATATGGCGGCATCATCATCATCATCTTCATCATCATGTTCTAAAAATAAATGTACACATTATTAAATGGCATGTTAATCTCTGCTGTGTTACTATGTAATTATACTGTGTCATAAGTAACACCTAACATGTTTCCATACGTTTTATAACCTCACATTAAAATCTACCTTGACTTACGAATAATGTTTGGACTCAGTATGAAATATGAATGAATGAAAACTTGCTCTAAACTCACAACTCCTACATGATAGTTAACATCACTAACACAATACATGTTGCCTTAAACTTAATTTTCACTGACACTAAGTAATCCTATTTAAAGAACATGTGCAAAACAAATAATGAACATGACAACATAACATATAGAAGTGCACATATTATATGGCCACCAACTGATACACTCACCTTCTAGGTGTGTTGAGCTGCATGACCCAGGTGAAGACACTTGTTCCGTCTCAGGTGACACATGTCCTCCAGGGGCAACTATATATAACAATAACATTAGTTTTACATTTACATGTGTAAATATTGAACAAACACTTATTGTATGTTCTGTATTTATGAGTACCTAACAGCATCAGTTCCTTAACAGAAAATGTGTGTGTGAAAGTGAACATAAATAGTTGTTATGACAATGTACATGCCTGTGTACTTAGAACTTTTGAGTTCCCTAACATACAACATACTATGTTTCTGCAGTAATGCGTGAGGATAAATAGATTAAATTTGTACATAAAAATCATATGTTGTGTAGTCATATCAGTATCATAATGTACATAACTATCATGAGATGAACATTCACAATGGTTATCATGAAGGTGGTCATATTGCAAAAAGTTTTGTTTTTGGTAGAGGATATGTGTGGTACATTAATAGAAGATGTGGCACACCTGAATGTGGCTGTCACTCAACAAGACAACACATGCAGTGTGTGATAATGTGTCGTTGATAGTAGTTCAACTATAGATATGAGTGAACTAATGTGTTACGTACGGTTTGATAACTAATGACTTGTTGGGGCATTTAGTAGCTAGAGTTACGCTTTCAAATGAGTGTGATTAACTTCAGTTGTGCTAGTCAGGTTGTAAGAACGGTATTCCCTTCCCCAAAAAGCCTAATCAGCCAGACCTTTCAATTACTTCAAACAGGTGAAAATGGTGTGAACTAAGTTGACCCTAAGATGAGCCTGTAATTTGTGTGTGTGCTGAACCCCACCCCCTCTGTTGACGTGTATGCTGTGATGAGATATTCATTGCAGCTGCTTTAACACAATGGTAGAGGAGCTAAATAGTCGTCTGCAGTGTTTACGTTATGAACACAATGACATAACATATGCTACGTGTGAAAAGAAACCTACGGGTTTCGAAACGCGTTGGATGACTGGTCAAGAACTGCAATCCTAACCTCTACCTCTAACCATCACCCCATTACGCGAGCTGATCGAGTCTACACGGCGCTAATACCAGCCATCTCCCCCGCGGTGACGTCATTGACCCGGAAGTGCTGTGCACGGAGGGGAGTGAGAGAATCCAGCCGGCGTGGAGCTGTGGACTGGCAAACAACTGCATGCGGCAGCAGCAGACGTTGGACTCGTGCCCTGTGGGTAAAAGAACTGTGTAGAGATTCTTTACTTACCTTTCAACTACTGGGATCCTGCATCCGAGGTACCAGCGCCAAAACCCCTGTGAGGACACTTGTTCCGGTTTCCTGAGGCGTTGGGTAACATTATCCCTAACTGCATTTGTTCAATTATTTTGATGTACGCACATTACTCACCTTACCTTATTGTATATGCTAATATATCATTTAATGCACTATGAGCGTTGTGCGCTGTGTCTTTTCTGTTTTTATATGCTACGTGTGCCTCATTATGCTGTCTGTATATGACATAAAGCAAAAATGGACCTTTTCATAAACAACTATAGATGTGTTAGTGCAAGTGATGTTTGTAGGCCGTTGCATGCAATATATTTGATGCATGTTTAAAATAGGCAGTAATGTCGTGTTTGTAGGAGTAAAATAAATAAAATACACAATAATATTATACATATTTATGTTCTGTACCTGTAGCTAGTAATAATTTCTCATTAGCATGTGTTACACATGTGTACTACCCTGTTGTTCCCCATCTTCGCCCACCATCAATTGCTTCCACTGCAGCAATGCATTTTGGGAATTCACATGTAAATGACCACGCAATGGCACGTGCTATAGTAGTTACTGCTTTTAGTAGGACTACAACATATATGTCTATTTTGAGATATATATATATATACAGAATCAGACATATACATATATAGATGCAGGTATGCTTATATTGTGAAGACAGTATAAAAAGCAGCGGAAATATGCACAATAACTGTAAGCAACGACACGCCTAGTACAGTAATATTTCTCACCTGGTGGAAATTGTGAGGGATAAATTCCAATATCACGGTCACCGGCCAAGCCCTCCACAACGACGGGAAGTAATTTTGCCCGAAGCAGCTCCTCCAATGGAGTTAATATCAGACGTTGTGGTGTCGGCCCACCTCCAGTGCCAGTAGCATGCACGCGTTGGTCTTGTATTTTCCTTTTTAATTTTTACTTAATATCGTCAAATCTCTTGTGACAATTCCACTTGTCCCTGACATGATTCCCACACGCATTGACACCAATGACTATTGTGTCCCACATTTCTTTTCTTCTTGATGAACTTGTCCGCCCTTGAAAAACATAGAAAATATATGAGGTAAATTAATAATAATAGAAGCACCAGTTTCCTACACTGCTAGCTGTTCCAAGAGATAGCAAACATGCTGTTTTAGGTGTAATATGTGAAGCACATGAGCATTCACTACTAAACCTAGACATATAAGCAAGCTTGCATTCATATTGTATGCAGTTATGGCAAATTGAACGCCTGTGTTTAGTTGTCCTTGTAACGCATGATAAAAAGCTGTGTTTCCACACTAATTAACATAGAAAGATATTCTGTACCCATATTTGCATATGAACAAAACTCAGATGACCTAGGATCACATGTATTTGAAGAATAAATGTCAAGGTACACTTACCTACTAAATGTCCATAGATACTGTCATAGTGCTCCAGAATCCCAGTGACAAGAGCTCTATTTTCCTGGTCATTGAAGCGAGGATTACGTGGCTTCTCCACACATTTCTTCCGAGCATGTTTAGGCTCAGAGCTTGGCTGGTGCTGACTGGACTCTCCTTGTTCCAATGGAAGAGACTCCAAAAGCGGCCCACCAGCAAGCACGCCACCACCAGACACCCCATCAGCAACTGCGCCACCAGCAGCACTCCCAGCACCAGCACTCCCACTCCCATCAACAGCACTCGCACTCCTAGCACCAGCACTCCCACTCCCAGCAACAGCACTCCCACTCCCAGCAACAGCACTCCCACTCCCAGCAACAGCACTCACACTCCCAGCAACAGCACTCACACTCCCAGCAACACCACTCGCAGCAACAGCACTCCCAGCAACAGCACTCGCACTCCTAGCAACATCACTCCCCTGAACAGTACGTTCACTCCGACGCGTACTCGCACGAGTAGCACTCCCACTCCCACCAGCATCACTCTTCCCACGCTTTGCGGGCATACTTACAGCACTCACAAAAAACAGACAACAAATGTACAGCCAATCACACGAAACACTTCCACATATAAAACAAGACAAAGATGTAAACAAAACAACAAAGGACAAAGCTCTCACAATACACAACAAGTCTCTCAGTCAATATGCAAATATTAAATCACCCAGCTCTGTGCGTCTCTCTCTCTCTAACTCCCAACAACACAGAGAATGATTAACAGTACACGTTGCCTTTAAATATGGCGCGCTATCCAATACATGCTTGGTTCGCCTGATTCAGCAAGATTTTTGATTGGCGAACGTAACAGCACCCCGCCACGCACGCCGATACACCTGTGTGTGATCGGCAAATCATCGTGAGAGTGGGCGGATTTGTTTTCGGCTTGATTTTGAATGTATTCGGCACTTACTGCATACGGAGAGGAAAAATCGCCAATAACATGACTAATCGGTAAGCTTGCCGATTTCACATATTCGTCGCTTACTGCATGAGGCCCTATATCTCTTCATTCCAAAAAAAGTGTGTAAAACAAAAATCTAGTAATTATGTCTTTTTTGGCTTTCTCTATTGGTACCTTCATTTTGCTTGCTATAGCACATGTGTGCATACTGTACTGTATCTTTTTGTGCTATTCTATATATATTGTGTGACTGTGAGGATTGGCCATTCAGTCCTTCTCTCGTCTTAAGAGTGCATTTGTCTCCGCACCTATCCTTATTCATCCTGATCCAAAACTTCCTTTCACCCTAGAAGTAGATGCATCGGGTGTCGGTGTTGGTGCTGTCCTTTCCCAGAGGAAAGATCCTGGGTTCCTAGTCATCATGTTCATGCTTCCAGGATGATCCGTAACTTCCATTCCAAATTTCTGGATAAGCCTTCATGGAGTCGCCTGGAGGTCGCTCCTAGAGGGGGGGGGGATTCTGTGAGGATTTGCCATTCCGGCATTCAGAGCATACTAGAGACATTCAATGAAACAGAAACACCATTGGAACAATCCTATGGAAAGAGGACGTGTGCAATAAAAAAGTCAAGTCATCTTACTGGCCCTTCGGTCACAGACTCTCAAATAGCGCAGCCCTCCGGTCCTGTGACGCACGCGTGCGTGGACCCTGCGCAGTCTGTTCCGCCCTCTGCGGCCTCTAATCCTGTCACTCACCCGGCTGTACGTCATGGGCACTCGTCTAGTCTCCCCGCTGACGTGAGCTGTAGGCTCCGTCCCCGCTCTGTTGTTAAACAAGACCAGCATGGCAGTAACGCACACTCCAAGCTCCGCCCCCACTCTGACGTCTCACGGAACCGGCGTGGGAGTATCACACACTCAAAGTCCCGCCCTCTGAACCCTGTGACACGTGCGGGCTGCAAGAAACCTCCTACCTGATTGGCTGCATCATTGGACACACCTGTGTGCACCAGCAGCCTATGACGATTCACTTCCTGGTTCCACCCCTGCTTGCTATTGGAGCCCCCTCCTTTGTATACCCTGCACTTTCAGTTTACCTTTGCTGAGCATAGTCAGTGTGACGCCGTGCCTTGCTGAATTCTTGTCACGCTTGTGCTCCCCACACAAGCGAGAGAAAGGAAAGGGACCCGATAGCGAGGTGGGGAAGCCGCTGGAGATATAAATGGGAGTGAGTTGCCGCGCAGCTGGAAATTGGCGCACGTAGTCACGTGAGAGCGCCACGCGCAAGAGAATGCGCGACGCGTCCGGAGGTGCAGAGCCAAGCTCAGGGACATGACTAGCCCACCTGCATGTGTGCGCATGCTCTGGCAGCAGAGCGGGAATGCGAGCGTTCTCAGGCACCAACGCGGGGGAAAACCAACGCTTCAACACAGGAGTCTGGAATAGGAACCATTAACTAGGAACATGGAACAGGAACATGAACATGGAAGGAACCAGGGAGGTAGAATCCAGAGCACAAGGATTGCTTCTTGGAGGATGTCCAGCCTCCTTAAAGGCATAGTGCCAGAAACAGCAAGGTGCAGCGAAACTAAATATAACATAAGGGTTCTTTGTCTAATCGATTGGCCAAGGAATTATAAGCCTGCTACCACGTCAAGGTGAACCCTACTAAGCAGGTACCTACACTACCCGACGGTAAACTAACATCAGTAGTATATGAGTTACAGTCCCAGTCTTCCGGAATACAAAGGAGATGAGTAAAGGTCCCAAGAAAGTCCAGGCAGGAACAGCATGCAATGATAGTACTAGCAGGCACCAGGACAGGCAGCAAATGACTAATAGCAATGAGAAAGTCAAAGAGAGGCTTACTTCCTGTCAGGAGGAAGAGGGCAGGATTTGCCGGAAGCAAGATGGCGTTGTTTGCTTCAGAATCCTTAAAGACACAGGATCTTGACTCGCAGCCAGAGGGCGGCGATCAGAAGAAAACAGGTACAGAAGGAACACGCGACAGGGGGCGTGTTCCGTGCAACATTACAGTACCCCCCTCTTAAAGATCGAACTCCGAGCGATCCAACAGACTAAGGGGCAGCGATGCATAGGAAGATAGACTCGCAGCGCCCGCCACACAGAGAATCAACAGGGAATCTTGACTCACAGCTAGAGGGCGGCGCACGCCATACAGGGAGACATCAGGGAAACTAGGCATGGGTAGATAGAATAAGGGGAGTGAACCCCAGAGTGTCCGGTGCTCTAAAGAGTGTATATAACATGGGTAGGACAATATAAGCAATCTCAAATGTTCATGTGTAGAAAGAAGGCAATCCCTGCTGCAATGATTTATCACGTATCCATAACAATATAAGTGAAGGAACCGAAATGCAGACTACAGCAGATTTTGGTTGCTCAGTGAGTACAAGAGAGGAGTCGTTACACGGCTTCTCATCTGGTCTCCATACTAACTCCTGCACAACTGGCCCCCCTCCTAGGTTTGTAGTCTGCATTTCGGTTCCTTCACTTATATTGTTATGGATACGTGATAAATCATTGCAGCAGGGATTGCCTTCTTTCTACACATGAACATTTGAGATTGCTTATATTGTCCTACCCGTGTTATATACACTCTTTAGAGCACCGGACACTCTGGGGTTCACTCCCCTTATTCTATAGACTGTTTCCTTGTCCAGGTAGCTCATAGGGTGTTTATTCATTTACAATATCGATTTATTTATCAATCTCCCTCTCGGAAGGCTTTATACATGGACTTTATTACTTTTTACTCAAATAAGCAACCCCTATGACTTATATTTCATAAGGAACTCAGCCAATTTTTCAATTTTTTTATTATTTATACCATAAGGATTTGTTCTTATACACATACAATTATACATTTTTGCACAATATGGAGGAATTCAGTGGAGAGGAAAATGGTGAAATGGCTCCAGTTGATAACATATATGTATATAACTGTGGGGATAATACCAAAAGATCAAGAAGGGCCACATTTATTTGATGGCATTTCTGATGTTATTTGTGACGAACCCTCAGATTTGACTCATCACTTTGTCAAACTTGAGAAACTTTTAGTTGAAAATATAAGACTCTGGTGGGACATCACCTCACTAGAGAATTATATAAGATGTAATCGGATCCCAAGAGGCTTAAGAATTAAAAAAGTTCCATCATTTGGCTTCATGAGCAAACAGTTTGAACAAGATTGGATTGAAATCCTTGATACATGTTCTGTAAAACTGATGAACTTAATTATCCAACAAAAAACAAAAGAGAAGTCAAGCCTCATGGTAGAGATTAATAATCTTAGGCTAAAATTACAGCCATTCAATAAAAGAGATCAATTCGTTAAAAATGATAAAACTTTGTCCTCCAATATAGAAATAACTGAGGACATAATTAGCGATAACAAACACCAAAAGTTTGAAAGGGACCGTATTGATTATGTCAAAAACCAAGTCTACTGCTGGCAAAAACCCATAATGGGGAGGGAAATTACTGGCTCTAGTACTCCTAAATCTAAAAAATATTCCAAAAGGAAATCTGAAAATTTACCCAATAAATCCATTCTGAAAAATACACGGGCAGAAGCGTCTAGCTTTGAATCAGATTTTTCTGTCTCTGATGCAGAATCAAGAGCACATTCTGTTTCTTTTGATATACCACGAGAATACCCCAAAGATCGGGGGACCTCCAAATACTCTGACAATGCCACCACCTCATTTACTCAATCTAAAAATTCCAAAGGATCAGGACAACCCTCGTCAGCTTTTTTAGAAATGGGGGCCAAAGGCCGGGGAGAACGCGGAGATCCATGAGAAAACGAGGGGGGAAGAGGGAGGTCCAAAAGAAAGAAGTACGATTAGATTTTCATATCGGAAAGCCAAAACTTTGGGCTTTCATCTGTCACCCAGCATGTTTAATTCTAAATCAGATTTAACATACATCAAGAGCATTCCAAAAGGCTTTTACAGTTGTGGAAATTGTTCTATGTGCCAGTATGCATCCCAAGTCAAATACATTTCATATAATGATAACCCCAGGAAATATTACATCAAGAATTTTCTCAATTGTAATATTGCATATGTCATTTATATTCTTTTTTGTGGGTGCGGGCACAAGTATGTAGGCCGCACTATAAGACCACTCAGAACAAGGATAGCTGAACACGTGAGGTTAATCAAGAAAAGAGACTTAAATCATCCAGTCCCTAGACACTTTGCGCAATGCCCAAAAGGTGGCATCAACAATTTTTCCTTTTCTGCAATAGAGCACATAGCATGCCACCACAGGGGTGGTAACAGGGAAAACACCCTAAACAAACAAGAGATGTATTGGATATACACCCTCAACACTCTCCATCCACATGGTATTAACCATGAGTGGGAGCTAAAACACTTCCTTCATGGTTAACGGTGGGGGAGTCTTGAGAGTGTGTCTCCATACATCTCAACACAGTATATATATCTTTTTTACAATTATCTTTATTCATATTTTATTATTTTACTTATGTTTATTTCTTTTTTCCGGTTTCACAAACAAACATTCTATACAGTTATCCTGGTAATTATGTACACATATACACACACTTATATTAGATAATAATATACAAGTACTACCAAGAATTTAGATTCATTTCATGATTAATTATGTGAAGTTTCCAAAAGGATTTATATATAAAAATATTTCTATCAATTATTATTCATTATCTTGACAATAAGCATGTAATGTGATATTATATGTATATCAAATGTTTATGATGTTCAACAAAAGTTTTTCTCTCCACCTATTCCTCATATGTATTTTAGGTTCCATCCATCTAAAAGTTTCTCAAGTTTGACAAAGTGATGAGTCAAATCTGAGGGTTCGTCACAAATAACATCAGAAATGCCATCAAATAAATGTGGCCCTTCTTGATCTTTTGGTATTATCCCCACAGTTATATACATATATGTTATCAACTGGAGCCATTTCACCATTTTCCTCTCCACTGAATTCCTCCATATTGTGCAAAAATGTATAATTGTATGTGTATAAGAACAAATCCTTATGGTATAAATAATAAAAAAATTGAAAAATTGGCTGAGTTCCTTATGAAATATAAGTCATAGGGGTTGCTTATTTGAGTAAAAAGTAATAAAGTCCATGTATAAAGCCTTCCGAGAGGGAGATTGATAAATAAATCGATATTGTAAATGAATAAACACCCTATGAGCTACCTGGACAAGGAAACAGTCTATAGAATAAGGGGAGTGAACCCCAGAGTGTCCGGTGCTCTAAAGAGTGTATATAATACGGGTAGGACAATATAAGCAATCTCAAATGTTCATGTGTAGAAAGAAGGCAATCCCTGCTGCAATGATTTATCACGTATCCATAACAATATAAGTGAAGGAACCGAAATGCAGACTACAAACCTAGGAGGGGGGCCAGTTGTGCAGGAGTTAGTATGGAGACCAGATGAGAAGCCGTGTAACGACTCCTCTCTTGTACTCACTGAGCAACCAAAATCTGCTGCCCTTACCCGCCTGGTGTCTTCACTGCTCCTTCATTTTGGCTTCCCGGTCTCAGCTCCACAGTTATCCTGGTAATTATGTACACATATACACACACTTATATTAGATGATAATAATAGATAATAATATACAAGTACTACCAAGAATTTAGATTCATTTCATGATTAATTATGTGAAGTTTCCAAAAGGATTTATATATAAAAATATTTCTATCAATTATTATTCATTATCTTGACAATAAGCATGTAATGTGATATTATATGTATATCAAATGTTTATGATGTTCAACAAAAGTTTTTTCTCTCCACCTATTCCTCATATGTATTTTAGTTTCCATCCAGTGCTGTTTAATACAGTACAAATTGTTTTTTATATCCAGGTTGCTGCACGTCACACAAAGTTGATTTTAATATTTTCATAGCTTTTCTGTATGTGGTTTTATGTTATCACTTGTATTTTTTGTGTTTTGTGTATTCACTATGGATCCTATATATGGCTAAGGTTCGTCTCCACATGTGGCTTTAATTTCAATGAGTTCTTAAGTGCTTTCTCTTGTGCATGTAAATCTCAGCCAATAGGGGAAGGGAACCTGCCTATTTAAGATTCATGTGAAGAGACTTCATTTACTCTTTGATAAAGTTCCTGATCGGAACGAAACGCGTCAGAGGATAGAAGTTTCTGTGATGTCCTGCACCTATGTTTAAATAAAGCTGATTTTAACTTTATTTTTTGGCTGAAGTTCCTACGCAGTGCCCGCCAACAACCCTTTTCCTTCTACTAGGCATGGGTAGAGAATACGCCACAAGGGGGCGTGAAACTTGACTCGCAGCTGGAGGACGGCGCACGCCGTCACATGTACGTGCCACGCGTGAGAGAATGCGTGATGTGACCGGACGTGGCCAGGCTCTGAGATACGAATAGGGAACCGTGGGTGCGTGCATGCTCTATAAGGAGAGCGGAAATTGAGATGCGGCAAGTAAGGAGGGAGCACGTCACAGGGGGCGTGTTCCCCGATTCCTTACAATTCTGTTCCTGATACCTTGTCTTGCCTTGTGTGCCTGATTAACCCTTTGTTGCCTGAACCCTGCTAGTTTTCTTGGACTCTGCTTCTCTCCGCTCCTAACCTTGGCAAAGTACTCCGACGATCCACTCTTCTACAATCCTGACCTTGGCAAAGTACTCCGACGATCCGCTCTTCTACAATCCTGACCTTGGCAAAGTACCCCAATGATCCGCTATTCTCCAATCCTGACCTGGCAAGTATATACGACTACTCTGCACTCTATAACCCTGATCCGGTTTGCACGACCAATCTACATCCTAGGCGCGCCCGCGTGGCTGTGGGTTGGCGTTTCTCAATTCCCTACCTCAGCACTGCAGTCGCGCTTCGTTTGTGGTGAGCTACACGTTACAGTATGCTCAGCCACACAAACTTCGACCCCGCTGAGGTAGGAAGAGTCCTGAGCATGCGCGCCAACGCTTTGTCTAGCATTGAGGAAAGACTTGCATCTTATGACCATCATATGCAAACTATCCAGGAGAATTTTAAAACTCTCACTCTCTCTTTACATGAATCCCGGCCTGTTCCTAGTTCTGCCACTCCTGGGAAGTTATGTCCGTTCCTCATTCCTTCCACGAACCCCGGTTACCTACGCCCAACCGTTATGGAGGGGATCCCCAAGAATGTCGGGGCTTCTTGAATCAATGCTTCTTTCAATTTGAGATAAACTCCTCCCGCTTCACCACTCCACGAGTCAAGGTGGTGTACATTATTTCTCTCCTCACAGATGACGCACTTGCCTGGGCTTCTCCTATCTGGGTATGAAACTTTGATCTCACTCAGGACATTGGAGCCTTTACCTGGGAGTTCCGTAGGGTGTTCGACACACCTGGCCGCAAGGTATCTGCTGCTTCTACAGTACTCTTTTCTATATATCCCAAGGTAATTGTCCTGTGGCAAAATATGCACTTGAGTTTAGAACCATTGCCGCAGAGACGGATTGGAATAATGAATCTTTGTCTGCTGCATTCTGGTGGGGCCTCTCTGAAACCCTAAAGGACGAATTGGTGACTTTCGACCGTCCCATGGATCTGGAGGACCTTATCGCCATCTGCATCAGAGTGGACCATCGTCTTCAGGAAAGGAAGCGGAGAGAGTACGACGCAGATCATCCTCATCCAGAATCACTCCGATCCAGGTGAGCATGACGGAATTTCCTTCAATGGATACTTCTGTACCCATGCAACTGGGAGGTACGAGTCTCTCCAAATCAGAGAAACAACGTCGTCTGAATGCGGGTCTGTGTCTATATTGCGGACAACCTGTACACCTGGCCTACTCTTGTCCCAATAAGCAAGGAAAACGCGAAATTCCCATGAGAATTAGGGGAGTCTCACTGGGAACCATTTCTCTCTCTCCTATTTCTGTTGATAATCCTTCTAGAATCCTTCTTCCCATCACTCTCTCTGGGAATGGGTTTCTTGTTTCCACCCAGGCCTTCCTCGATTCCGCCTCTGGGTGCAACTTTATAGATCAAGGCTTTGCTGAACGTCACCATATCCCCCTCATACTTAGAGGGAAACCTAATGGACTTGAGGCCATTGATGGAAGACCGCTTCAGCCAGCCTTTATTTTACTGGAGACCAGGTACTTCATCTCAAGACAGGTACTGATCAGCTGGAGGACATCCAATTCAATGTGATTCATACGCCTTCCGTAGCAGTAATCCTTGGCCTTCCCTGGTTACAGATTCATAATCCTCGGGTGGATTGGCTAAATATTGATCCCATTCAATGGAGCTCTTTTTGTACCAGGAACTGTGTCATTAAATCCAGTAACATTTGTGGTACTACCCCGGCCGAGGCAAAGGATAGGGTACTTTTGCCTGAGGGGTATGCCAAGTTCAGCGACGTCTTCGATAAAGTTAAGTCTGAGGTACTACCCCCACATCGTCCGTACGATTGCCCCATTGAACTACTCCCAGGTTCTTCTCCCCCTAGTGGGGCTACCTACCCTTTGTCCATGCCTGAGACCAAGGCCATGTGAGAGTATATTGCTGAGAATCTCCAGAGAGGTTTCAAACGTAACTCTACTTCTCCTGCGGGTGACAGTTTCTTCTTCGTGAAGAAAAAAGACGGTTCTTTACACCCTTGTATCGACTACCGGGGTCTCAATAAAATCACCATTAAGAATCGTTACCCTCTTCCTCTTATATCTGAGCTCTTCGATCGCCTACAAGGCGCCAATATCTTCTCTAAATTGGATCTATGTGGAGCCTACAACCTCATCAGGATTCGCCAGGGTGATGAATGGAAAACTGCTTTTAACACCAGAGATGGACATTACGAGTACTTAGTCATGCCATTCGGTCTGTGTAATGCCCCAGCTGTGTTTCAGGATTTTGTCAACGAAATCTTTCGGGACCTTCTCAATTCTTTTGTGATCATTTATTTAGATGACATTCTGATTTTCTCCAAATCCAAACAAGAACATGTGTCCCATGTAAAGCAGGTACTTCTTCGCCTACGAGAAAACCGACTCTTCGCCAAACTCGAGAAGTGTCAATTTCACCAAGCCTCCACCGTTTTCCTTGGATACATTATCTCCAACACTGGACTTAATATGGATCCTGCTAAGGTCAAAGCGGTACTGGATTGGCCTCAACCCACCACTCTCAAAGCCATTCAACGGTTTCTCGGATTTGTCGAACTATTATCGTAGATTTATCCAGAACTTTTCTTCATTGGTAGCTCCTATTACTGCCTTGACCAAGAAAGGAGCTGACCCTACTTCTTGGCCTCCCATGGCCATTCAGTCCTTCTCTCGTCTTAAGAGTGCATTTGTCTCTGCACCTATCCTTATTCATCCTGATCCAAAACTTCCTTTCACCCTAGAAGTAGATGCATCGGATGTCAGTGTTGGTGCTGTCCTTTCCCAGAGGAAAGATCCTGGGTTCCTAGTCATCATGTTCATGCTTCCAGGATGATCCGTAACTTCCATTCCAAATTTCTGGATAAGCCTTCACGGAGTCGCCTGTAGGTCGCTCCTAGAGGGGGGGGTTCTGCGAGGATTCGCCATTCCAGCATTCAGGGACCATCTCCTCATCTTACTGGCCCTTCGGTCACAGACACTCAAATAGCGCAGCCCTCCGGTCCTGTGACGCGCGCGTGCGCGGACCCTGCGCAGTCTGTTCCACCCCCTGTGGCCTCTAATCCCATACCTCACCTGGCTGTACGTCGTGTGCGCTTATCTAGTCTCCCCGCTGACGCGCGCTGTAGGCTCCGTCCCCGCTCTGTTGTTAAACAAGACCAGCATGGCAGTGACGCGCGCTCCAGGCTCCACCTCGCTCTGACGTCTCACGGAACCGGCGTGGGAGTATCACACACTCCAAGTCCCGCCTTCTGAACCCTGTGACACGTGCGGGCTGCAAGCAACCTCCTACCCGATCGGCTGCATCATTGGACACACCTGTGTGCACCAGCAGCCTATGACGATTCACTTCCTGGTTCCACCCCTGCTTGCTATTGGAGCCCCCTCCTTTATATACCCTGCACTTTCAGCTTACCTTTGCTGAGCATAGTCAGTGTGATGCCGTGCCTTGCTGCATTCTGTTCCTGATACCTTGTCTTGCCTTGTCTGCCTGATTAACCCTTTGTTGCCTGAACCCTGCTTGTTTTCTTGGACTCCGCTTCTCTCCGCTCCTAACCTTGGCAAAGTACTCCGACGATCCACTCTTCTACAATCCTGACCTTGGCAAAGTACTCCGACGATCCGCTCTTCTACAATCCTGACCTTGGCAAAGTACTCCAACGATCCGCTCCTCTACAATCCTGACCTTGGCAAAGTACCCCAACGATCCGCTATTCTCCAATCCTGACCTGGAAAGTATATACGACTACTCTGCACTCTATAACACTGATCCGGCTTGCACGACCAATCTACATCCTAGGCGCGCCAGCGTGGCTGTGGGTTGGCGTTTTTCAATTCCCTACCTCAGCACCGCGGTCGTACTTCGTTTGTGGTGAGCTATGCGTTACAGTAACATCATTACGATAGCGTTTGAAACAGTCTGGTGGAGTTGCAGCCTATGTTTACCTTGTGGGAGCAACATCATATTCTCCTGGCTACTGGCTCCTGCACCACTTCTGGATCACTGTGGGCACACAGAAACGTTTTATCTGCTGTGGGATCATTACCAGCTACTTTCTATTGATACAGATGACTGTCTCACTTTTGGATGTACCTACCATCACTCCACCATGAGATATTATCTCTACATGCGCTTACCAACTTTACCTTTGTGAGTGTGCCTATCTCGAGGCTTTTTTATTTTTGTACAAATAAATAAATTTTATACTCAGATTTAGCTTTGTGGTACACACTTTTTATACAATTTCTTCTAAATATATAATTATGTCTACATTTCAGGATGTTATTTTTTTGCTCAAGATTTTATTTTTTAGTTGAATACATAGACAAATGTCTATACACAATTAAATAAAAGTCCAATCATACCTTGTTCCAGCTGGAATTACAGAAATGCAGCAGCATTATTCATTTCTAATGCGAGTACCCCAAACTTCCTGAACTGTTTATAGTCTCTTATTAAACAATTTTGTTGATGGAAAATGTGTTTTGCCCTCTGTTTGAACTTACAAAGTTGGCTCTGTTATATTATATTTTGCTTTCTTTTCTTGTAATAATTCATATACTTAGCAACTGGCTTTAAAAAAAAATCCCATTATATGAAGATTATGTTATCTAAAGCTTATTACGCTTCATGTCAAGTTTTAAGGAGTTAGGCATAAAGAAAAGTACAGAAGAAGCATGACTTTCTAATCATTAAAAAAGACTGACTAATATCTTGCAGGAAGACTGAAATGTTTCCTAAATTCCTTCACCCGTCATGCACAAATATACATAAAAATAGTAGCAACACTTTTCAAAGTTATTAGAAACTTCCTGCGTAATTGCCAGTCTGACACTAATAACCGTAGCAGCAAAAATGTTCAGTGCTTGCATTATAATGCTAAATATAATACTGTACATTTTCTTACAAGTCACAATGACATTTACATAGTTACATTTCTCTGATTCACAGCTGCTGCTTTCATCAATTCAGTGACAAATTGTTTTTTGCATGTAGAAATGTGTCCTACATGTACTACCTACCACACTTAATCAGAGAATAAACAAAATAACCATTGCTTCAAAATTCATTGTAGAACAAAGCCTTTTGTTAATACTCTAATCTGAATGTAGTGCTGGTAGGTTAAGAGGGGAATTGCTTATTTCTTTATTTTATAAAATGTTTTATAAGGAAGTAATACATGGAGAGTTACTCCTCCTTTTTGAAGTATGTCCTGGGCACAGAGTTAACATAGTTACAGTAAATAAACAGAGCAAAACTAGAAAAATGGAGAGTAGAGCACTGCAAATGGACAAAAAGCTGGAGGCAAAAATAAACTATGTATTGGGCATATGTGCCAAAAAGACAAACACACAAGTAAAACTCTGACGAGTTTCCCGCCGTGGAGGCGCTTTATCAAAGAATAACTGACACTCACTCAAACCCTGTTTAAATAATGGTCAGCTGCAGATGCACGCCCTGTGAATAAAAAAAGTGATCTGCGCTCATAAATTGTATTAAAAGTGATAAGTGAATATGTGACCCTTAAGGAAAATAAAACAACCTGATTAAGATGAGGTTTATGCCACTGTTCTTGTGGGATGGCTCAGCACTCCAGAACTAGTACAAAACAAAAAGAAAAACAGCGCAAAAAAACCTCATAGTGTAGTATATTAAAAAGTAAAGATTTTATATAATAATGGTGAATATTGCACGTACATCAAGATTAAAAATACACAGCATGACATGTTAGGGACATGTTACCACTCGGCGAACAGCAACACAGGAACACGTTGTACAGGCTTGGGTTTCTCTCCTCTGGTAGCAGGGACCCAGGATCGAAAATCTCCACTCCAGATTAAAGTTCCTCACTTCAAGGTGGGGACGCCACTGCCGCTGTTGTAGAGGAGGCTACTCTCCTTGCCGGTTCCGGGTTGCTCCACGTGTATCGGAGACGAAGCCCTTTTCTAGAGGGTGAAACGCGTAGAGGGGGAGATCGTGGTGTAGCCCCAGTGTGTTAATGTGCGAATAAAGTTTTGTTGTATTCATCCGGGAGCTGTTTGGAGTCTGTCATGCGCAGTTGCGCCGGAGCCCTTCCATTTCTTGTACACATTCAGAAGGCTGCATGCGGGAGCTGAAGACTAGAGGAGAGCAGGACCCAGACCGGAGTTGCGACATAGGAAAGGGTTATATTTCCCTCCTACTCCGGTCATCTTAGTGGCCATGCATAGCTCCCTCTTTCCCAGCCCTACATGACTAGGTTGACACCATAGGTGCCACTACTGACTACCGAAGGGCAGGACAGTTTTTTCTTTGGTGTGATGTAAATGTAGACTGAAGGGGTTCAGATTGAATGCAGCTGTTGTTTTAAAGTTCTTTGTCCTTCTGTGTCATTAAAAATATGCCAGTGGGTGGGGTTAACGAAACACATAGTACTAAGCAAAAGCAGATGTTAACCCATAGCATGGTTCTGTGCAGAGGGGAGCAGCTCTTTGGGAACCCTATCAGGCATCCGCCTTTGGGTGATGCAGATGTAGATACTGGGGCTGAGTATTTCAAATTGTTATTGGTCAATTGAAACATTATCTTTCAAATAACAATATTTCAATGTATTTCTTTTTAGGTAATGCAAGATATGAATA
The DNA here is from genome assembly GCF_040206685.1 of Ascaphus truei. Lineage (NCBI taxonomy): Eukaryota > Metazoa > Chordata > Amphibia > Anura > Ascaphidae > Ascaphus > Ascaphus truei. Next base: position 266,951,117 of record NC_134486.1, on the reverse strand, counting down.
ATGACCTTGGCTGCTCACTCCAGTGTCCAACTCATGTACTCCAGCAGGGTACTACTATAATTAGGTATATTTATAGAATCTTTGGGCTCTACCATTGAGCAGACATGTGGACTGTATAAAGTCAAGTTATATGTTTGGATAAGTCATAAGGAGTGCCACAGTATACACCCGCAAAGTTCCAAAGATGGCAGATTATTGTGCCATTTTATAAAACAAAGCAGTCAGGAATAACATTAAAGTTGACATTATGGATGACCAGTTTGAGGATCCAAAGAAACCCCCTGCTGGAGTGCTGAGAAACATTGTGAGTGGTAATCAAGTATGGGCACATTTTATACAAGACTACATTATGTACTGTCCTGTAAGTCTGTTGCAATGTATATACAGTGACTTTAAATCATGTGTGAAATATATAGTGATGCACACAATTTCTTATGTCAGTACTAAAAGCAATCCTTCCATAATATAGTCATGTGAAACCTTCCATTTATAACAAGGATGGACTACTCTGATTAAGGTTAGAGCAAACTGGAATTTATTTCATGATGTGTAAACTTCCCGAATTCTGCTCACTTTTTTGGTATGATCTTGTAAAAAAGTTTGAAATACAGCAAAATGTTATCTATATCCAAAAGAAGTTCAAGTGAAATGAACTGTCAAAGAGAAATTTGACATTTTCAAGCAAGGAGAGAGGGAGAGCAAGGAAAAGGGGAGACCTCTTTAGTCATGGACCCATATACCCATACTTAGGCCTGGGACATAATAAACACTTTTGTGCTGTTGCTTTCTGCCGCTCGCTCTACCAGGAGCTTTATGCTGTCCTGGCAGAGGAGACAGCAAGCGCGCTTGGGAGGCAGGTATCACTGTGTGTGTGTCACTTGGTAGCTGTCAGTGTGTGTGGGTGGGTGTGTGGGTGTCACTTTGAAGTGGTCTGTGTGTTTGTGTGTCACTGGGGAACCTGTGTGTGTGTATATGTGTGTGTGTGTATATTATATAATATTTAATTTTTTTTTAAAAAAGACATGTTGTGAGAATAAATTATTTATTAACATTGTGCAACTTTGATAAATATATTCACACACACACACACACACACACACACACACACACACACACACACACACACACACACACACACACACACACACACACACACACACACACACACACACACACACACACACACACACACACACACACACACACACACACACACACACACACACAGACACAGACACACACACACACACACACAGACACACACAGACACAGACACACACACACACACACACACACACACACACACACAGACAGACACACAGACACACAGACACACACAGACACCGACACACACGCACACACACACACACACAGACACACACACACACACACACAGACACAGACACACACATACACACACACACACACAGACCAGACACACACACACACACACACACACACACACACACAAATACACACACACACAGACACACACACAGACACACAGACACACACACATACACACACACACATAAGCATACACATACACACACACATACACATACACATACACACACATACACACACAGACACACATACACACACACACATACACACACACACACACACACACACACACACACACACACACACACACATACACATACATGCACACACACACACACACACACACACACACACACACACACACACACACACACACACACACACACACACACACACACACACACACACACACACACACACACACACACACACACACACACACACACACACACACACACACATATACACACACATGCATACACATACACACACACATACACATACATACACATATACACACATACACACACACACACATACATACACACACACACACACACACACACACACACACACACACATAAACACACACACACAGACACACACACACACACAGACACACACACACACAGACACACACACACACACACACATACACAGACACACACACATACATACACAAACACACACACACACACACAAACACACACCTCTGTGCTGGCTCTGTGCTTTGCTGGTCTGGTGGCTCTGCTGTCTCAGAACACCAACACAGAAGGAAAAAAAAAGACTGCAGCCCCATTGGATGGGAGCGGTCACGTGACCGCTCCTCCGCTCCCCCAAGCGGCAAAATTTCAAACTCTCCTGTCTCTTCTGATTTTCTCAGCCTCCGCACGCATCAGCAAGCATGCGGAGGGAGAAACTATAGCCGCGCTGATTACAGATGCAGGGGCTTTGTGCATCTGTTCAGCGCAGCTTAGCCCACCTCAGCGACGCTGATTTCACTATGTCCCAGTGCTTATATTCTCGATCTCTCTCCCCCCTCTCTCTCCCTCTTTTTCTACCCCTCTCCACCGCCTCCTCTTTCCTGCCCAGCAAAATCCATATTTTAGGCAGTGAAGAATTTTATTTGACAAACTGCTTTAAAACTTTTAAAAAAAGTTTGATTATTCCCAAAGCGAGCAAACAGCAAATTTCATATAATTTGCAAATTACGGACAAAACCTTATCACTAGTATAAAACTTTTCAACTCAATATAAATGTACAAAGCATATACTGTAAAGCCTCAATATTACATAGTTACATAATACTGTAGACGAGGTTGAAAAAAGACATATATCCTTCAAGTACAAACTACTCTACATTTAGACGACAGATACTTTATCCTATATTTGTACTTACAGTATATTGATCAAGAGGAAGGGCAACAACAAAAAGAAAAACAGTGAAATATCATCTAATGATATCTCATAAGGTGAAAAATAAATTCCTTCCTGACTCCAAATATTGGCAATCAGATTAATCTTTGGATAAACATCCTTCCCATGTTTACTTAGTTGGTATATCCATGTATACCTGTACCTTTCCTTTCCAAAAATATGTCTAACCTTTTTATGAAGATATCTATTATATCTGCCATTACAGTCTCCATGGGTAATGAATTCCAAAATGTAATTGCCCTTACTGTAAAGAACACTTTCCTTTGTTACTGTTGAATTTTCATTTCTTGCAACCTTAATGGATGATCCTGTGTCGTTTGTACTGCCCTTGGGGTGAATAGCTATTTTTAAAGCTCCTTCTATTGTCCTCGAATATATTTATAAACAGTTACCATATCCCCTCTTAGAAGCCTATTTTCTAATGTAAACAAATCTAATACAGCTAGCCTCTCCTCATATTCAGTTTGTCCATCCCCTTTATTAATATGGTGGCTCTTCTCTGCAATTTCTCTAGTTCCATAATGTATTTTCTAAGGAGTGGTTCCCAAAAGTGTACTCCATATTTAAGATGTGGTCTTACTAATTCTTTATAAAGGGGCATACTTATATTTACTTTCCTTCCATCAATTGTCCGTTTAATGCAAGATAAGATCTTGTTTGCCTTTGCAGCTACTGCATGACTTATGGCACAATTAATAAGCCTGCTGCCTACAAGCACACATAAATCCTTCTCCATTAAATATTCTCCTAATTTATCCCAATTTAATTTTTAAGTTAACTGTTATTTCTTTTTTCCCAATTGCATAACCTTATATTTTTATCTGTATTAATCCTCATCTACCATTTACCTGCCCAATTTTCCAGTCTATCCAAGTCCTTCTAAAGAGAAATTACATCCTGCTGGGATTCTACTACTGTACCTTACACAATTTAGTTGTCATCCAGCAAACATGGAGACTTGCTCTCTATGCCAACCTCAAGGTCATTGATAAACAAGTTAAAAAGCAGGGGTACCAGTACCAATCTTGAGGTACTGTACTCCACTCACTTTAGCCCAACCTGAAAAAGTTCAATTTATTAAAACTCTCTGTTGTCTATACTTCAACCCGTTTTCAATAAAGGTGAAAATATTTTTACAGAGTGCACTTTGCTTAATTTTGTACACTAACCTCATGTGTGGAACCGTATCAAAAGTCTTTGTAAAATCTAAGTAGACCACATCAACGGCATTACTCCGCAAAGAAACTATGGTTAGTTTGGTACAACCTATCCTTCATAAATCCACGCTAACTTTTACTAATAATTTTGTTTTTCAATAAGTATTCCTGAAAATTATACTGTGTTAAATCTACAAGTACAGTAGCTTCTCCACTATTGATGTCAGGCTTAAAAGTCTGTAATTCCTTGGTTGTGATTCCCTTTTTAACTATAGGCACAACATTTACTTAATGCCAATCTTGTGGTACTGAGCCAGTGGAAATATAGTCTTTAAATATTAAATGTAATGGTTTTGCTATTACTGAACTTAACTTCCTAAGAACTCTTGGATGTTTGACATCAGGGCCAGGTGCCTTATTTACTTTAATTTTATCAAGCCGTCTATGAACTTCTTCCTCAGTTAACTAATTGTTCATTAAAATAGAGGTTGTGGCTTCTTCCTGTGGCACTACTATTGAAATGAATTATTCCATGGTAAACACAGAGGCAAATAATTTGCTTAATACCTCTGCTTTTTCCTTATCTCCAAAAATCTGCCTGCCCATCTCACACTGAAAGTGTCCTATATTTTATTTCTATTTTTTTTTGTTATTAAGGTACTTAAAGAACTTTCTATTGCAATCCTTTTTTCACAATCCTTTTTTCATTATCCATTTGAAGGGAAAATTAAGTTTGTCTTGTTACTGATGGCCTAGGCATGTAAGTGGTTTACTTTTGGTGTATAATGGGTTAACTAAGAATGCTTTTTGTGCTGGACTAGTACTGTATTGAAGACGAGTATTCTTAAACAAATCTGGGGCAATCACCAACAAGACCCAGGTACATGCTGGGTACATGCTGCAACATTTCAGTGACATTTCTGCAGACAGACTAATGGCCCATCGGATTAACAGCGGGGGTCCCTGGCAGTCCTATTCAAACTGAATGGTACTGCCAGGGACCCCTGCTTTGTTAATCTGATGGGCCATTAGTCTCTGCAGAAATGTCACTGAAATGTTGCAGCATGTACCCAGCATGTACCCAGCATGTACTCAGCATGTACCCAGCATGTACCTGGATCTTGTTGGTGATAGCCCCAGATTTTCCAAGGCACATTTACGGCAAGTTTTAGAATACTCGTTGGCACACCTGTAAATAACTTGTTTTGTTTGGCAAACAGTTTAGTTCCTCTTTTTTTGTCTGTTCCAGCTTCAGCATAGTTTTGTTTCTCTTTGTCAAGTGTCTGCTTCAGCTTGGAAGATGTTTCCTCTTTTATAGTCACTGCTTTAGTTTCATGGCTGACACTCAAAAAGTTAATGTTCTAGTGAGTGTGTTGTTGACTTCTCTAGGCAAGTCCAACTATCCCCCAGCCCCCCTCTGATCCATGAGGTATGGGTATTTAAGCTTTGTCTTGGAAGTGGGGGGAGGGTAGAACCTCATCCCTGGACAAGGCTAACGGTAAAGCAAGCCGCTTGGTGTCCATGAATACTCAATCGCAGAAAAAGTAACTCTAAGGCTAAGGCCCCGCTCCCAGAGTCAGCGCGCCCGCACTGCAGACAGGCGGGGTGCTGACATACACAGACCGCGATATGCTGTCTGTAGGGAGCGGGAGCCGGAGCGGGAGGTGGGCGGGAGTGGGAGGTTTGAGCGGGAGGGGGGGCGTGGCTTGAGCGGAGGGACCCGCTACTCTCCCCCCCCTCCCCTCCCTCCCTCCACGGCTCGGGTAAGTAAAGCAACACACACACACAGACAGAGGCAGGCACTCACGCACTCAGGCACACACATACACACACACACACACAGACAGAGGCAGGCACTCACGCACTCAGGCACACACACACACAGACAGGCACGCACGCACTCAGACACACACAGACAGGCACTCACGCTGCTGTCACTCCACACTCCTCCCCGCTCCCCGAAGCCTCTCCTCCTCCCGAAGCCTCCCCTCCCCATTGGCTCACAGCCACACCACGTGACGCGTCAACGCTAGGGAACACCATTCTCTTGTATCCCATAGCGGCTGACGCGCCACAGCGTGTAGTAAGCTGTGCAGCCAGGGGGGACTGGGACCGGCTCTGCAGGATTCCCCTGCTGGTGGGGAACTCGCGTGTGGCTGCCCGCGCCACCGAGCGCAGCGGGACCGAGGCCTAACTGCCAGGCTCGTGAGGAGAGGTGTAGGATTTCCCTTGGTAAACTGTGTGTGGTATCCACATTGCTGTGACTAGAAGCTTAGTACAGTAGAGACTGTGACTATTGTAACACAAACCAGTGGAAATCACCAAAAAGACCCAGGTACAGCCTGAATAAATGCCTTAAACGTGCCTTAAACTAGCCCCAGCATTTCTGCATTGATTAATTAACAGCGGGGGTCCCTGGCAGTCCCATTCAAACTGAATGGGACTGCCAGGGACCCCTGCTGTGTTAATCCTATGGGTCGTTAGTCAATGTAAAAATATCTTAAACGTGTCTCAAACTAGCCCAGCACATACCCAGCACATACCCTGAATGTAACCCGGCTAGTTTAAAGCAAGCGTTGGGATAATCGTGGCCTCGTCTGTATTTCAATAAACAATATTTGACTAACAACTGGTGTGTGTGTGTCCATATGTGTAGTTGTTGGTGATAATGACAATTCGAACAAGCATAAGCATTTTAATCAGTATGACTGAATAAGTATTTCCTGTCAGTACATTTGGCGTAGTCAGCAGGGTAAGCAACCCCTGTCAGCACACCATTTTTGATAATTTGATTGACCTTTTGCAACTTTTGTTACCTTCCTTATAATTCGGATATGATGCCTCATCCCTTTTGAATTTAAGGGGCCTATTCTGTAAGCCTCTATAAGCCATAAGTGGGCGATGAACGCATGAGTCACCAATTTTTGCAGCCGTCCAAAACACGTCGGGTGAGCGTCGATAAGCCACTTATCGGCATGTTCTGAAACGTATACAATTCTTGTAGCCTTGATTACTGCTGTGTCGGCCTGTATTCTAAAACTTCTCGGGGGCGTGGTGGTTCCATGTCCTCAATGCCACGCGGAGTAAATGGTGCATCCCCTGTGCTCATGCTGCATTCGCGCTGCCCGGCACCCGCGGTTGAACTGCGGTTGATTTGCGGTTGATCTGTTTAATTATAATGGTTCGGATTTAATTGGGTCAATTCTTGGCGTATCCGCCAGGTGTCAGATATTCATGAATTGTAATGAATTCTAATGTGTACACTGCTTGTGCTACAGTAATGTGTCGACTTGCAGTTGTTTAAAAAATCACACAGTGGTCCATTGTGAATTGACCTTGGTACTGAAGAAGTTACAGTATCAATTTAGGCGTTTCGTAATAAAAACTAAATGCACTGTGTCTTTTTCACATTACTGTATTTCTCACTGCACAATTGCTCGCCGAACGGAAACAATGAGTACACCGCAGTACCTGCAAAAAAGGCCTCACTGCACATATGCATATGTAATTTGCTCGGCAATTAATGCAGCAGCTGATAAAATGGCCACTGTTGGTAAAATCTATCAATATTTTATCTCAAATTTTGACTTTTACAAATTTTCACCTGATGCTCGTGTGTGGAAGCGTGCAATAAGGAAAAAGTTAAGTAGCGATCCGTGTTTTTTTTGTATTGCCCCTGCACATGGAGTTAGAGGAAGGTATTGGTGTGTGGTGCCAGATTTTTCCAGTATCTTTGATCATGGAGACTTCAAAAGGATATAGGTAAGATTTAATGAAAATAAGATTTGTCAATCCCAGGCCAGCAATGTAATAGCTAGGTAGAAAAAACCAGGCGCTTACCTCGAGTAACAAACAAAAGTGGGCTTACAGTGAAGCAATCACATCAACTATGGCTCTCTTGAAGATGCTCTGAGCCAGCAATAGAATCCCTCCTGCTTCTACCCCAGAAAAGGGTTAATCCAGAGCCCTTAGAGAAACATAAAAACAAACAGGCAATGGGGGAGCGTGGGATTATGGAGGCATATTCAATAATAATGCTGATAGTAGTCACAAATAGTTAGCTAAAAATGGGGGATAGGTTTAATATACTGAGGTACTTACACGGCCATGTGTAAGTAAACACAATGATTGGTAACTTTCTTAAGACGAACTCCGTCTCTCCCAGCAATGAAAATTGATAGGGTGTGGGGGAATAAATAACTAGAAGTATCTGTACTCACACGGCCCAGTGTGAGCAGTTGCAGGGGGTTGGTTACTTTGGGGTTAATTTCTTAACCCGTCCACACCTCTAGGTCTGCGTAGTGGGGACTGTCCTCAATCTTCAGGTTAGTAGGGTCTCAATACCCGGTTCCAGACGTCGGGTAGGGTCTCCCCCCCGAGATTATAATGTATGGGGGTTGGAGGAGGGGAAAACAGGTGAGGCACGATTCAGTTGTATAAAATTCAGAATATGCATTTATTAATATAACAACAACGGGACTCACACACATATAGGATGGACCCCTGCCTCCTCACGCAGTCCAGGATCAGGTTTGAGCTGCTGTTTGCACCAGTCCCGCGTCCGGGATGCAGGGAGAAAAAACTGTCCTGCTGGGCTGCAAACGCTGCTCTATGATCCGGCTACGGAAGCCTCCGTGGGTCAGATTCAGCTGTTTAATAGAGCATTACTGTACACTACCTGTATTATACTAGAGTACGTGTACAGTATTACTTACAGTACACTACCAGCAGTTCAAGCTGCCATATTTTAATCTTTTTTTTAAATATCAATACATTATGCACACAGACAAGTGATTAGTTACTGCAAATCGGTCCGTTCTCCTGTAATCAATCGCTTTGCTCATGGTTATTTAGTTCTATTATATTATTCACAATAATGGGAACGCATATGCAGATTAACACAGTGGGGGGTCCCTGCAGTTCCATCCAAACTGAATGGGCCTGCAGGGACCCTACTGTTTTAATCCGATGGGCCATTAGGAATCTCACAGAAGTGTTGAGGCAATGTTGAGGCATATACAGTGAGACTGCCCCAGAATTTCCCAGGCAAGAGTTCTAAGGCCTCGTCCAGGGTGGTGCTGAGCGGGCGGGTGCGCTCACGCTCGCCACGATGAAACACATTGCGACAATGTGTGTGGCCAGCGTGACTGGGCAGGCGCGCCTGCTCTGCGCTTAGCTGCTTGCCAAGCAAGCAAATTTGAATTTGCTGCTCGCAAGCGCGTCACGTGAGCGGTTCATCAATGAGGGCGAACCAGCTCCATGACGTCGTGGCCGCAACACCAGACGCGCGTGCACCTAGCCAGCCACGAATCACCCGGCCGAGCAGGGCACAGCGCACGAGCGCCAGCGCACCCCTTCCCTACCTGGCCGAGGCCTTATACTGGTGGCTGCATCTGTATACAGATGCAATCTTTCATTATCTCACAGCATTCACCCGCATGGAAGGAGCACATTCTGGAAATCAGGGATACTCTGCGGGATAGTCTATAGCAGGCCGTATTGAACCATTGGGATTAATACAGCTGGGTCCCTGTGTGGGGGTGTACCATGTCATGCCACACATGGTATATCTTTCAATCAGATTGGTTGGAGTACCATGTAATGGCATCCATTTATTTTTCTGGTGACATCATCTTAAAGGGAAAGAAGCATATCCGTCCTGATTGACAGTCAATGGAAATTGACAAGCCAGCCGATGTGTTTAACTATTACCCTTTCTGCGTATAAATAAGCACAGTGACAAGCAATGCATTTTTTGGCAAGTTATTTTTTTTATTTAAATGTCATGTATTTTATTTGGTGCAAGGTTTTTTTTCAGTTGCCCATTGATTGCCATAGTGGCAAACCAAGTCCATATTATGGGCATGGTTTACCCCTGTGCCAATCAATTGGCCCTCCGAGTCCAGCCGCAACCTGCACCTTACCTCCCACCACCGGCATCCACTTCCTCCCCCCCCCCGAGGCCCCCACACCTACCGGCCCTCCGTGGCATAATCAGTTTTGGGCCTAGCCCACGCGGCCCTCCGAGTCCCAGCCTGCTCCTCACTCACCCCCCTACCGGCATCCACACCAACCCCCCTCCTCCCGATACCCCCCTCCTCTGACACACCCCCTCCTCCCGACACCCCCACCCCCTCCTGATGCCAGCTCCGCTCTGATCTCAGCAGCCGACACTAAAGGTAGGGAGGGGGAGTGGGAGGTGTGGTGTGAGTGTGGAGTGCTGTGCAGTGTAGTGTGCTGTGAGTGCTGTGAGAGTGTGCTGTGAGTGCTGTGAGTGCTGTGAGAGTGTGCTGTGAGCTGTGTGCTGTGAGAGTGTGCTGTGAGAGTGTGCTGTGAGAGTGTGCTGTGTGCTGTGAGTGTGCTGTGAGAAGTGTGCAGTGAGTGCTGGGAGTGTGTGCAGTGTGCAGTGCGTGCTGGGAGTGTGTGCAGTGTGTGCAGTGAAAGTGTGTGCAGTGAGTGCTGGGAGTGTGTGCAGTGTGCAGTGTGTAGTGAGGTGTGTGCAGTGTCCAGTGAGAGTGTGTGCAGTGTGCAGTGGGTGCTGGTAGTGTGTGCAGTGAGAGTGTGTGCAGTGTGCAGTGAGAGTGTGTGCAGTGAGAGTGTGTGCAGTGTGCAGTGTAAAGTGAGAGTGTGTGTTGTGAGCAGTGTGCAGTGAGTGCTGGGAGTGTGTGCAGTGTGTGCAGTGTGTGCAGTGAGAGTGTATGCAGTGTGTGCAGTGAGAGTGTCTGCAGTGAGAGTGTGTGAAGTGTGCAGTGTGCAGTGAGAGTGTGTGCAGTGTGCAGTGAGAGTGTGTGCAGTGTGCAGTGAGTGCTGGGAGTGTGTGCAGTGTGCAGTGTGCAGTGTGCAGTGTGCAGTGTGCAGTGTGCAGTGTGCAGTGTGCAGTGTGCAGTGTGCAAAAAAAATGTAAAAAAATTTTTGTTTGTTTTTTAAACGGGAGCCACGTGAAAACCGCGTTAAAAGCGAATTCGCGTTATAATGGGTCGCGCTATAATGGGGTTAATCTGTATATGGAATGAATAAAGTCCTTTTCTTAAGTGATAATCAAAGATAGACTCAGTCCTCCAACCATGTGAAGAAGTTCCTCCCTGTAGCAGCTGTTTCCTATATGTTAAGACATAAACCAGGGACACAACATTGCGCAGTGCAGTTTGTAAGCAAAGACGCCCTCTGATATAACTGTCCAAAAGAATGCCTACTTACTAGAGGTAAGAAGGCAGCATACAGTTGAGAGAAACTGTGTCTTGGGTCTTCTAAATCCACACCTTTTCAGGGTGCCACGAACCCCCCCGTGACCCCCCTGGTCCGATTGGATTTGGATGGAAAAGAGACCTTTTTCCCAAGGTGAACTGTTTTCTGCAGATGTTTTAGAGATCTAAGCTCAAATCTCCATAATGGGGAATAAGAGAGAGGAAAGGGATAGCGCAATACGTCTGTACTTTAATAAAACATCCAGTTATATCAGAGGGCGTCTTTGCTTACAAACTGCACTGCGCAATGTTGTGTCCCTGGTTTATGTCTTAACATATAGGAAACAGCTGCTGCAGGGAGGAACTTCTTCACATGGTTGGAGGACTGAGGGCCTCATGCAGTAAGCGACGAATATGTGAAATCGGCAAGCTTACCGATTAGGCATGTTATTGGCGATTTTCCCTCTCCGTATGCAGTAAGTGCCGAATCCATTCAAAATCAAGACGAAAACAAATCCGCCGAATCTCACGATGATTTGCCGATCACACACAGGTGTATCGGCGTGCGTGGCGGGGTGCTGTTACGTTCGCCAATCAAAAATCTTGCTGAATCAGGCGAAGCCAGCATGTATTGGATAGCGCGCCATATTTAAAGGCAACGTGTACTGTTAATCATTTTCTGTGTTGTTGGGAGTGAGAGAGAGAGAGAGAGACGCACAGAGCTGGGTGATTTAATATTTGCATATTGACTGAGAGACTTGTTGTGTATTGTGAGAGCTTTGTCCTTTGTTGTTTTGTTTACATATTTGTCTTGTTTTATATGTGGAAGTGTTTCATGTGATTGGCTGTACATTTGTTTTCTGTTTTTTGTGAGTGCTGTAAGTATGCCCGCAAAGCGTGGGAAGAGTGATGCTGGTGTGAGTGGTAGTGCTACTCGTGCGAGTACGCGTCAGAGTGAATGTACTGTTCAGGGGAGTGCTGTTGCTAGGAGTGCGAGTGCTGTTGCTGGGAGTGGGAGTGCTGTTGCTGGGAGTGGGAGTGCTGTTGCTGGGAGTGGAAGTGCTATTGCTGGGAGTGGGAGTGCTGTTGCTGGTAGTGGGAGTTCTGTTGCTGGGAGTGGGAGTGCTGTTGCTGGTAGTGGGAGTGCTGTTGCTGGGAGTGGGAGTGCTGTTGGTGGGAGTGGGAGTGCTGTTGCTAGGAGTGCGAGTGCTGTTGGTGGGAGTGGGAGTGCTGCTGGTGGCTCAGTTGCTGATGGGGTGTCTGGTGGTGGCGTGCTTGCTGGTGGCCAGCTTTTGGAGTCTCTTCCATTGGAAGAAGGAGAGTCCAGTCAGCACCAGCCAAGCTCTGAGCCTAAACCTGCTCGGAAGAAACGTGTGGAGAAGCCACGTAATCCTCGCTTCAATGACCAGGAAAATAGAGCTCTTGTCACTGGGATTCTGGAGCACTATGACAGTCTCTATGGACATTTAGTAGGTAAGTATACCTTTCCATTTATTCTTCAAATACATGTGATCCTAGGTCATGTGAGTTTTGTTAATATGCAAATATGGGTACAGAATATCTGTCTATGTTAATTATTGTGTAAATACAGCTTTTTATCATGCGTTACAAGGACAACTAAACACACGAAGAAATGAACCAACCTCCGGACCAATTGTTTGAAGAAGGCAGTGGCGGTTCCTATGAGCGCCTCATGGAGGAGATGTGTGTCATACAGGATTCTGCATTTGGGTCAACCATGGATGCAAATGCTTTGGTTTTCTGGAGCGAACAGTTGCAGGCAGACGAAGTGTTACTTCTACAAGAATGGTAAATTTAACAATCGTTATGCCTTGACTCAGCGTTAAAAGTTTTTTTTTTTTTGTAACCACCATTTTTACTTTAAATGCATGGATACAGCGTAACATTGCAGACTGCATAACATGTAGCGATCACAAACACATTGTTTCCTAATACAATATACCCTATTTCCTCGATTCTAAGATGCCATCGATTCTAAGACGCACCCTTGTTTTAATAAAAAAAATTGAGGAAAAAAACCCCACTATATTAAATGTGCAGAATTTTTTTCGGGAGAGAGAGAGAGTGAGGGAGAGAGGGGGGGGGGAGAGAGAGAGAGGGAGAGTTGGGGGAAGAGAGAGAGAGGGAACAGAGGGGGGAAGAGAGAGAAAGAGGGGGGAAGAGAGAGAGAGGGGGGAAGAGAGAGAGAGAGAGAGGGGGGAGGAGAGAGAGAGGGGGGGGGAGAAGAGATAGAGAGAGGGGGGAGAGAGAGGGAAGAGAGAGAGTGGGGGGGAAGAGAGAGAGAGTGGGGGGAAGAGAGAGATAGGGGGGGAAGAGAGAGGGAAGAGAGAGAAGAGAGAGAGAAAGGGGGGAAGAGAGAGAGAGAGGGAAGAGAGAGAGGGGGGGAAGAGAGAGAGGGGAGGGGGGAGAGAGAGAGGGGGGGGAATAGAGAGAGAGCGGGAAGAGAGAGAGAGGGAGAGTTGGAGGGAAGAGAGAGGAAAGAGAGAGAGGGGGGAAGAGAGAGAGAGAGAGGGGGTGGGAAGGAGAGTTGGGGGGAAGAGAGAGAGAGGGGGGAAGAGAGAGAGGGGGAAGAGAGAGAGGGGGGAGAGAGAGAGGGGGGAAGCGAGAGAGAGGGGGGGTGAAGAGAGAGAGGGGGGGAGAGAGAGGGACAGAGTGGGAAGAGAGAAAGAGAGACAGAGGGGGGAAGAGAGCGAGCGAGGGGGGGGGAGCGAGCGAGGGAGGAAGAGAGAGAGAGAGATGGGGGGTGGGAGGGAGAGTTGGGGGGAAGAGAGAGAGAGTGGGAAGAGAGAGAGAGGGGGGAAGAGAGAGAGGACGGGAGAAGAGAGAGAGGGGGGGAGAGAGAGAGGGGGGAAGCGAGAGAGAGGGGGGGTGAAGAGAGAGAGAGGGGGGTGAAGAGAGAGAGAGGGGGGTGAAGAGAGAGAGGGGGGGTGAAGAGAGAGGGACAGGGGGGGAAGAGAGAAAGAGAGACAGAAGGGGAAGAGAGAGAGAGAGGGGGGAAGAGAGAGAGAAGGGGGAAGAGAGAGAGAAGGGGGAAGAGAGAGAGGGGGGGAAGAGAGAGAGAGGGGGGGAGAGAGAGAGGGGGGGAAGAGAGAGAGGGGGGGGGAGAGAGAGAGAAGGGGGAAGAGAGAGAGGGGGGAGAGGGGGGAAGAGAGAGGGGGGGATAGAGGAGAGAGAGAGGGGGGAGAAGAGAGAGGGGGGAGAGGAGAGAGAGGGGGGAGAGGAGAGAGAGGGGGGAGAGGAGAGAGAGGGGGGGAGAGGAGAGAGAGTGGGGAGATGAGAGAGAGAGAGAGGAGGGAGAGAGGAGAGAGAGGGGGGGAGAGAGGAGAGAGGGGGGGAGAGAGGAGAGAGAGGGGGGGTAGAAAGGAGAGAGAAAGAGGGGAGAGAGGAGAGGGGGGAAAAGAGGAGAGGGGGGAGAGAGGAGAGAGAGAAGGGGGGAGGGAGGGAGAGAGGGGAGTGGGGGAATGGGGGAGAGAAGGGGGAGGGGAGAGAAAGGAGAGAAGTGGGAGAGAGATTGGAGGGAAGGGGAGAGAATGAAAGGACACACACACACACACACACACACACACACACAGAGAGACAGATACATACACACACAGAGAGACACATACACACACAGAGAGACACACACATACACTGAAAGAGAAAAACACAGAGAGAGACAGATACATACACACACAGAGAGACACACACATACACTGAAAGAGAAAAACACAGAGAGACAGAGACAGACACGGGGTGGGGGTGGCTTGTGGTGCCGGCAGCACAGCTGTGAGTAGCAGAGGCAGACAGAGGGAACGTGGGGCATGCAGCAGCAACACACTGCTGAATGAATCTCTCCTGTGTGGGGGCGGCACTTCCAACAAGCTGCGCGGGGGAGGAGGGGGGCTTGTGGTGCATGCAGCCGAACTTACATTGCTCCTTTGGGGACCAGCACTTGGAGCAGGGGGGGGCTTGTGAGTAGCAGAGGCAGACAGAGGGCTTTTGGGGCATGCAGCCACACACTGCAGAATCAATCTCTCCTGTGTGGGGGCGGTAATTCCAGCAAGGGGGGAAGCGCGGGGCATGCAGCCGAACATACACTGCTCCTTTGGGGACCGGCACTTGGAGCAAGCTAGGGGGGAGCGCTGGACATGCAGCCGATCATACACTGCTCCTTTGGGGACCGGCACTTGGAGGGAGGGGGGGGGTATGGTGGCAGAGTCGCGGGGCATGCAACGGGACACACTGTCCTCTGTGTGGGGGGGGGGGGGGGGCAGAAACGCAGGGCAAACGCTGAAAGCTGCTGTGGCTTCTGCAGCGCCCCCTGGCTGTTTTTTTTGTCAGTTTTTTTGAGTACATCGATTCTAGGACGCAGTCCCTATTTCAGACACGTGAAAAAGGGAAAAAAAGTGCGTCTTAGAATCGAGGAAATACGGTAGTAGAACCAGAAAGATTAGTACTTATTGCTCACGGAATAAATATACGTACACTGGCGACACAGTTTATTACACTGCGGCCAGATCCGCAAGCCGGGAGATTTCCCGGCTTGCTAGTGGCCGCCCCTCGGCGTGCCGCGCGTCATAGACGCGCGGTCACGCGTCTTCGGGAGCGTGCGCCCCCTGCACGCGCGTCCAGGGGCTCCCCGAGGGAGCCCTGGTGTCCCGCGATCGCGGGACAGCGGCAGGGGGTTCCGGGGGACCCGGCGGACCCGGCAGCAGTAGGGAGAGCGCCCCGATCGGAGGGCGCTCTTCCGCTGCTTCGGCGCGCGCCCGTCACTCTCGGGCGCGCGCCAGGCTACTGCTGCGGCACAGAACGGGTAAATGCTCGAATAAACTGTGCCGCAGCAGTAATTTCCTATCCCTTTAAACATATTAGCAAAATGTTACCATAACTGTAACACACACCTGTTTTGTTATCATGCAACATCTAAAAAAAAAACGGGTCGACCACGTATGACGTGGGACCCTTGTTATGTGCCAAGCCGTCCTTAAAAAGGATTACGGATGTAAGTCCCACCCCCAAGCGACGTGCGCGCGTCAAAGCCTATTGGCTGTGTTGTTTTGTTATAGTTACGGTAACTGCACTGTGTCATGCGTGCGCGTATGTGTTTGTGGGCGTGCACTGGGCGTTAGCCGAATGTTACTTGAGTGGGAGGAGTGTTTGCGTGCGCTTCACGCCGGCTTAACATGAGGTCACACGTATTGCATTTGCGCATTGTGTTATCGGCCGTGATTTTTGTCCACACACGTCTGTTTAAAAAGATTAGAGATGTACTCGTTTAGAACGAATGTAGTTTCTCCTTCATTGTATTTGAAATAAATATTTTATGGTGAATGGTATTTACAACATCTATTGAATGCACAACGTACGCATTGTTATGCGCATGCGCTAACACTTAGTCGACCCAAGCGTGAAGTGCGCGCGCACAGTAAGATGTGCGCGCACATTTTTAAGTATACACCCAACGTTAACTTCATATACATAGTTATGCGTGCTACTAATTTTACAAACGAATACATAATGATGTATAGTTGTACTTGTAACATATAACTGAGTGACGTGTCTATCTTACAATCATATAGAGATGTGTAACGCGTTGTCACGGATACATATATATTAAGGTGCCATCTTTGACCATCATGTGTTTGCTGTATTTCAGAGATGTCGGCCAAGATACAATCGGATCAATGTATGATTTCAGAAGAGTCAAACTTTATATGAGATGATTGTGACGAGGAGCCACCGACTACTATACTACATATGGAACTAATTTTATATTGCTTGCAGCGCTTACTAACAAACAATTAAAAATGTGATACCCTTATGCCTATATTGCATAAGCACTTAATTAACATAATGATGTTGCAAAAAAGTGCAGCTAGAATTTATCTTGAGTGTTCTTTAATTACTACTAACATTTTATGGAATGGTGTGTTTTATATATAACGACCATTCCCACTCTGCTAACACATTTGTGTATTCTATTGTGTAATGGAACGTATGACTGTCGAAACTATGTAATCATAATAATAATAATAATAATAATAATAGTATGTTCTTGTATAGCGCTACTAGTTGTACACAGCGCTTTACAGAGACATTTTGCAGGCTGAGGTCCCTGCCCCGTGGAGCTTACAATCTATTTTTTGGTGCTTGAGGCACAGGGAGATAAAGTGACTTGCCCAAGGTCACAAGGAGCCGACATGGGGAATTGAACCAGTCTCCCCTGCTTCAAACTCTCTGTGCCAGTCTGTGTCTTTACTCACTGAGCCACTCCTTCTCCCAATATAAAGGACACTTACAACCAACTAGCCATTTATAGTCAAAAAATTCTTGTTACATGGGTATGTTGATGAAATGGTTTGGGACTGTAGCAAAGAATGTTATTGGCAAGATGTTGTGGTCCCCTACAATGCATGATGTTATGAATATTACATCAACATCATGTAATGAAGTACGTTTATGTGTATATTTCATGTAACAAGCTAAGTATAGTTTACTGTGTTCATTAAACTTTCTAAACATAAATAGTACAGTCAATATGATGATATAAGCTACCATAATACAGTAAACCTGCTGTTATCATTTGTCGGTGTTATACATGGATCATAAACAAATTGATACAGACACAAACAGGTGTCTTAAAAAGTGTGCCTAAGCTAATGTGCATGTGATTGACGTTTATATTTTGAGAATACTTGTTCATTATCATCATGATAATGATGAAGTAACGTCAATGACATTCCAAATATATTAAGAACATTGTGATTGTGGGTAATTATTAATGCAAAATTACACTTACATTTCTGACACAATTGTGGTTTTGATTACAGTTTGACACTTGTTACATGTAGGTCACATCAACACACATGTGTGACTTATACATACACATGTGACAATGTTTAATTAATGTTGACAAATAATTAATAGCATTAATAATCACCTACATTGCTAAATATAAGATGTACAACGCATTGCTTTGATTACAGGCATTCATGCATGGAGTGTTATGATCAGTCAATTGCATCCGTGATTAATGAGCTCCCGTAAGTAAAAAAATATCTACAGTTATCCCCTTCTCTCCAAACACCTCTATATTACATTAATGGAAATTATAAGGGAACATACATGAAATGTGATGAAATGGGAGTAATCATTTTATAATACAATGCACATTAAACCTCATTAGTAGGTAAATGCATGTACATGATACAGAAAGTACATGTATGTAACATTTATCGTTTACCAATATGTTGGTTTTTTAATTCAAATACTTATACGAATATTGAGGTAGGCACATCTTATGACAGATGTCAGCAAATATACATACCATGATCAGTCATACTGGAGATATACCTATAATGCAATGGAACAATATATAAATGGCAAACATTGACATGCCATCTTCAGTACCGTAAGCAACACAGCAAAGTGTGTATTTGGTGTTAAATGTGCAACACCATGTGTATTTAATGACATTCAAAATGTAAAGCAGCCTGGTGTACACATCATATGGATGTACATGTTACACTGCAACAATAACATTGTATGTAACCATACTGCAAGAATGAATGACTATGGCCATACTATGTGTATTGTGTTAGCATAAGGAACAACACAATGCTAAAATATTAGTGCTTTGTTACCCCAGTTGTATTCACATACACACAACTAATGTACAATTGAAGAGGGATTATATAACCTGTGCAACAATAACATACCGGTGCCACATCCCTTTGTGCACACAGCAGAGAAAAGAAAGGTGTGCAACCCATATTCATCTGTGTCCTAACAGAAGGTTATATAAAGAAACATTATTGTTAATATAACATAATTAATCTATAAAAGTAGTACTAGGAACATATGTTTTTACTTACAAGAAAAAAAGGAATTGATGAGATTCTGGCGTGTCTGGCCACCACTGGCTGTTTGTTCATTTTCAGCAGCTACATGGGTGGGATGCTCGTCTACCAAAGGCTCAGCTATGTCTGATTGTACATTGTGTCTGAGTGCCACATTGTGCAAAATGCAACAGGCAATAATAATATCAGACACTTTTTGAGGCTTGTATAGAAGAGCCCCACCAGTTCTGTCGAGACACCTAAATCTGGTCTTGAGTAGGCCAAATGTCCTCTCTATAACAGATCTTGTAGAGATATGGGCTGCATTGTACCTCTCCTCTGCTTCAGTTTGAGGGTTTAGCATCGGAGTCAAGAGCCACGGCCTAATTCCGTATCCTGAGTCACCTATAATCAATGGAGCACACATAAGCTTACATTAGTGATAAGATTCTACAATGAAAACATTCCTAAAGAAAAAAGTGTTTTGTGTTACAACATCCAAATGTGTACTCACCCAGCAGCCAACCATGTTCAAAATGTCCCTCTTCGAACGCATGGAAGACTGAAGAGTTCCTCAGGATAGAGGAATCGTGACTGGAACCAGGGAATTTGGGTACCACATGCATTATCCTCATCGTGGCATCACATACCACCTGTACATTGAGTGAATGGTAGTGCTTACGATTACGGTAAACATGCTCACTCTGACTAGGTGCAATCAAAGCAACATGTGTGCAATCGATTGCACCCAGCACACATGGTATCCCTGCTATATTATAAAAGCCATTCCTGACTTCCAGCCACTCTGTCGCCTCTGTAGGAAAATGAATATAATTCCTAGCGCGTCTATTGAGTGCATAGAGAAACTGGGTAAAGGCCCGCGAGAATGTAGATTGCGAGTCCCCGCCCACTATGCCCACAGTTGTATGGAATGACGCGGAAGCAAGATAATGTAATGAGCACAGCATTTTAACAAGCCCAGGGACTGCACGACCTCTGGCTGGGAAAAAATCTAAATCTTCCCTTATCTCTTCATAAAGAGATAAGATTGCTGCTGAACTCAAACGATAGCGACTTACTATCTCCTCCTCACTCATCCCATCTAACAGGGTTCTCTCCCTGTACACACGCGGACGAGGCACAACTTGTCTCCTCTGTCTTCTCCTCTGATCTCCTGTCCCTCTACCTGTCCCTCGGCCTGTCCCTCTCCCTGTCCCTGTCGTATCCGCGTGCCTGCCCCTGTCACTGTCCCTGGCTCTGTCCCTCCCTTGCCCTATGTCATTCTCTTCATCAGCAAGCATGTCAGGAAAAAGAATGTTCCTCCGTCTCCTAAACAATCGCAACATTTTGAAATGAGTAGCTGTGAATGGGCGTCCTTTAAATAGATATGTGATGATGTCAGGTGACATAGTAAAAAGCAAGGTGTTACATTAACATATTAAAGTACTTTGCTCACAAGCTGTGTCCATTTGATCAAAAAATTATTTGTTCTGTGTATTGAGCAGGCAATCATGATATTTGCCAATGATGTAACGTGAAGCTTTGTACAAACATTGTTTGACAATTATGAGTGTAATGTGCAATGCATGTAATACTTCTGAACGCAACAGTCAGTCATGTAAATAGACAAAAAGCCTGAGATTTCCGTGGAAAATGTTTGCTGCAACATGTGTAATTAGCCATGTTATTGTCACATGTTCACAACAATGAATTCTCGTGTGCATATGCATACATTTATGTAATGAGGATAGTTGCTATAGAATCAGTTTGAAAGGTGTCACAATGATTAATTACTGTACATGTGTGTATAAGTTAGGTTGAAGTGCTTGTAATGCAACGGTTACAATGTGAACATGCAATGTAATTGAGTGTCCAATAAGTGACGTCATGAAAAAAGGGAGGACCCAAAGTACATGTAAACATGAGAAGAAAGATGTACATGAACGTTTAAAGATGCGTTACACATTACAAGCATTGTGTAATGTAAAGCAACATGAATATACGGTGTATGTGTTAGATGTGTGACATGTGTAACATCATATAAAGAATTGTCGCTCAGTTCAGTAAAATGTGTGATATGATGTGAGGTTCTCCTTTAAGAGTTGAGTATAGGTTTTTCCCTTGTCACATCATCACATGATGAGTAATGTGACACGCAAATGAAGAAAACATCTAAAAGTACAATGTAAATGAAATAATACACGTCAGGTGTGACACAATGCAGTGAATGGCCCCCACACTGTAATGCTAATCACATTTGTATTGTGAGCAATGGAACGTAAACTGTACTATAATGTTATACGTCCCCGCTCCATTGACTCCATTTTTGTGCAGATGATTTTTTTTTTCTAAGTGCCGTTCCGGCAGCCTTAGCGATCGTTCTCCCCTCCAACTTGCCAACTTTAGTTGGCGGGAGAAATTGGCCATAACATCTCAATTTCTTAGTGCCGATCAGCCCCGATAAGCTGATTTTGCTACTTGAATACAGCCGATTTAAAAAAGTGGCGATAAGTGCCGAAAACAGGCTTATCGACAGCAGACTGGCCATAACAAAATTATCGGCTACGAAACCTGCCGAAATCAAGCACATATCGGCGCTTACTGAATCTCAAACCCAATTTTGGCTATAAAAGGGCGAAAAAACCCTTATCAACGCTTACTGCATAGAGCCCTGAGTGTATCTTTGATTATCACTGAAGAAAAGTACTCTATTCATTCCATATACCATCATATCCTTTTATTGGACTCTAGATAATCATCACCACTTTTGGTTATATATTTATGGTCACACAATTTATATGTTATCACTGTTTATTGATTATCTTTCACATGCGCCAGGTATATTTCTATTTTTGTATTTTTAATTGTTTTTTGGGCATTATTTGAGATTTTACCCACATTAGATCACCAGGCTGCTTTTTGTGCACTGCACTTATTATCAGGTCTAGCGCTTATTTTAGTCCACTTGTTTTTTATTAAAAGTCACGTATTTTATTTGGTGCAAGGATATTTTTATTTGTGGCTTGTCCATTCATGGTCATTGTGGCAAAACACATTATGGGTAAAAGGGGTGGGGGTAGTTGCCCCAGGGGGTTTGGTTAAGTCTCCAAAGTGGGAAGCGGGAGGAGGGGTTAAACCCTTAATTACCATAGTGGTTAATAACCGCTAAGTTTATTAAAGGGTTAGTCGGCAGTAGTTTTTTATTTAAATTTTACTGTCTGTGCACAATGAAGAAGAGGACGATGAGAGTGATGCGTAATACTAGGACGGCTTTCATCCTGGCATGCATAAGTAAAACGTTAATTTACTATATGCTGGCTAGGTAATGTAATGTTTTGGTTATGTTTTATTTTTTTTAATGGGCAAATGTGCCATTACTGTACTGTATGTGTTGGAGGGGGGGGGGGGGGGGAAGTTGTTCAATGTATTGTTTTGGTGTTTGAATTAAATTGTAATGTTTATTGGAATAGACGGGGTGGGTGTAGGGGGTAGTTGCATCAGGGTGGGTGGTTAGGCCTCTTGGGTGGGTAGTGGGAGGGGTTAACCCATTCATTATCATAGCGGTTACTACCGCTAAGGTAATAAAGGGGTTAATCCCTCCCACATCATTTGCGGTAGATCTGAGCACCCACCCTGGGGAAACTACCCCCTTCACCCACCCGCTCTACTCCCAATAAACCAGGATCTCTGGCTTCACCCCTACTTTGCCTTAGTGGCTAGCCACTACTTTTATTTTATTTTGATAACACAGTAATGAAGCAGGGGTTTAACCCATTCTTTTCATCCTCTGGGGCCCCCTGCTTCTCTAGTTACAGGTCTTTGTATGGGGTGCCAGTATCCCCCTGCTATGTTTACATTTTCCAGTCACGTGGGCCGTGACACAGGAGAATTTAAACATGGCTGAGAAACCAAGGACTTTAAAACCCCTAACACAGCCGAAGCCATTTGGCTGCTCCACGGCGATTCTGCTGCTACTCTCCTCCTTTCCCCTTTCTCTCTTTCCTTTCCATTCTCTCTCTTTCCCCTCCTCCTCCACTGGGCTGTGCTTACTTTGGGGATCGCTGGGAGTCCACGGGTTGTTACTGCGCAAGCACGTTCACCCAGGACTCCTGCGTTTCCCATCTCTGTGCGCAGCAACGGAGAGGAGCTCAGGGCTCATTCATCGTTCTTGGGGGAGGTGCATGCGCATTAGGAGGATGTGGATTGTGGCATCTGTGGGCACGCGCATCTGGCGCGCGCCATCCTGCTCCTCAGGCACGTTCCACGGCTTCCATAGCGACGCTACCTACACTGACTCTGCGCAAGCGTGTGTCAGCATGGTTGCTGCTCTGCTGTCCCAGGATTACGTGTGGGGGCGGGGGTTGCAGGAGGTGCGTGCGCGCTCGTTTGACCCCACGCCAGGTTCTCATCAGCATGATTATGGGGAGCATCCCAGATATGGTTAAGGATTGGTAAGCCAATTTATTTTTGACTCTTTAAATATGTTGGTTATTATAGGATGTGTATGCCTTGATAAAGTGCTCTGTGTAGCACGAAACATGTTGGTAGGGTAATGCCTTGCCATTTTTCCCGTCATGGCCATTAAACATTTTATGGCTAACGCACTTTCCTTCTAAATTCTTTTTTTTTTGGATATTTCCGGTTGTGCTCTGCCATTTCTCTCTTCTACTGTATCCAATCCCTGAGGCAAATTTGATACACTGTATTTGGAGCTGCCACAAGATAAAATGGTTTTGGACACAAATAAAGAATTTCTGAAGGGACTCTGTAACAGGGTACATGCTTTGCTTAATTACTATGCATGGGAAGCCTATATATAGCTGTTAATTCCAGCAGTCATCAGGTTAATCTCAAACTGAGAGCAGGCTGAGTTAACTAAGCAGGTTTCAGCTTGCTCCTTAGAGGGCTTTAAAAGCATGGATTTCCCTGTCGTCTGTGCTGTGTGTGTTAACTAGGGATACACACACCATGGGCCATTTTAAAATGGAACATCTCAGATGTGCTCATGATAGTCAGGAGAGACATTATAATGAAAATGCTCGCATTAAGGTTTTCTAACCTTGGGACCGTGATGTTGCTTTTAGCTAGTTGTGAGCGTAACCTCCTAGCAAAATGGCAAATGGCAGGGCAGGGTCGCACTGGAGATGTGAATGACAGTATTGCTAAACTAGGGTCCAGGAAGGGTAAACACATTTACCATGTAAACTTACTGAAACTCTGGATGATGCAGAGATCTCTGTTCATCCACCCTGTGGAAGGGTACTGTAAATGGATCTGGATCGTTAGCCTTCACAGGAGAATACCTTTGATTGATGACAACCAAATCCCTATGGGAAGTCAGTAAACCTCTGAACAGAGAGGGAACAAAGAGGTTTTTGAACAATTTGGGGATATTTTTTCTGATCTCCCAGAGTGGAAAAATTAAGTTTTGCATTTTATAGAGACAGAACCTGGTATAAATGTATGGTCCCGCCCCTACAGGTTGCCTAAAAGCCATAAAGCTCTTTTAGAGAAGGAGGTACAAGAAATTATAAATCTGGGCATAATTGAGGGATCCTGCAGTGAATGGCATAGTCCAATAGTCGTAGTTCCTAAATCAGATAAAAAGGTGATACAGCTGAACCCCATTATAACCCAGTGCTTGGTGTCCACATAATGCAACCACGTTATAATGGGATCACAGGGAAAAAATGGCCGCCGCGATCAGGGGCGGCGTCTGCAGCACCACCACGCAAGACTTACCCAGAGCAGGGTGTTGGGGATCCGACACCATGGGTTAGCCATAGTGGGGTGTGTGTGTGTCTGTCTGTCTCTGTGTCTCTGAGTGTGTCTGTTACCAATAAAGCTGGATGTTTAAAAAAAAACAAAAAAACAGCAACATGAGTTTAGTTAACATAACACAATAATTAATTTGAATATTACCAGTAGCCCAATTTGGAAACAATGAAAATAGGTAACATGGTTTTCTGTGTAATGTGTCCATGAAGCATTTGTCAATGTTGGTTACATTTGTTTCTTGACAATTTACAAGAAAGCCTTTAATGTACTTGATGCATTTACATGCACTTGCAACACACTGCTTATGCTATTTAGGAATTATATTTGTAGTGATGAGTATTGTATCACTTTTTTAATATAATATTTTTAAAGTCTTTGCAAGACAGGTTAGTGGAAAGGAATGCTTCAGTTTCAAAAGAAGCAGTAAATCACCAACTCCCTAAAAAAACAGTTCTCCTTTGATTGAGCTCTTTGTGTTCTTAGAATAAAACAGTTTGTGCTTTTTCTCCTTTTATAGTCTTTTCACTCTGGAACGCCTTATGAATAATGTAAGGCAGGTCTTGTATACCATTAAATACAAATGAGTGGGTGGACCTAAAGGATGTGGTTCTTTTTTTTTTAACTTTGCAATTGCTTTTTTAAGGAAATCAACATTTATACAGTATCCATAAATCCATAAAATGTGATATACAATTATGCAAGGGCTATGTCCAGAGACCAGCCTTTTGTGTGTGTGTGTGTGTGTGTGTGTGCTTGTCTCTGTGTTTCCGTGTGTGTCTGTTATCAATAAAGCTGGATGTTTAAATTGGTGTGGCGCCGCTTGAGAAGCTGGTTCACGTCCTCAGACTGCATGGTGGTGCCGGGGGAAAGAAAGGTAGGAGATGTTCGGGAGCCACACACAGACCGCATTATATGCGGATTCACGTTTTAGCAGATCGCGCTATAACGGGGTTGAGCTGTATTTTGTGTGGCCCTCTGAAAGGTAAATGCGGTATCCATGTTTGAAGTGTACCTAATGCCAAGGGTGGACGCATTGCATGACTCCCTTGGTACTGTATGCCTGACTATATATCTACACTTAAAGTCACAAAAGGATAATGGAAAATACCAGTTTGTTACTATGCCATTTTGTATGCATGGAGTCCCGACTATGTTCCAGAGGCTCATGGAAAAGGTTCTACGTCCTCATAGGGCATATGCCGCAGCCTACCTAGACAATGCAGTAATTTACAGTAAGCACAGGTGGGTGCATTTAAACAGGCTAAAAGCTTTCTTCAGGTCTTTGAGAGAGACAGGGCTCACTGAAAACCCTAAGAAATATGCCTTGGGAAAGGAGCTACAGTGTAAAGTACTTCAGCTATGCTGCTAGGAGTTACACCGTACGGCCATTGACTATTTAGGTAGCTGCCCTGAAATAAGTCAGAAAAGTACTGACAAAAATACAGGTATGCTCTCTTTTAGCACCAATCATCTCTGATAGGGCCTCATGCAGTAAGCGTCGATTATGTGAAATCGGCAATCTTACCGATTAGTCATGTTATTGGCGATTTTTCCTCTCCGTATGCAGTAAGTGCCGAATACATTCAAAATCAACCCGAAAACAAATCCGCCCACTCTCACGATGATTAGCCGATCACACACAGGTGTATCGGCGTGCGTGGCGCGGTGCTGTTAGGTTGCCCAATCACAAATCTTGCTGAATCAGGCGAAACAAGCATGTTTTGGATTGCGCGCCATATTTAAAGGCAACGTGTACTGCTATTCATTCTCTGTGTTGTTGGGAGTGAGAGAGAGAGAGACGCACAGAGCTGGACGATTGAAGATTTGCATATTGACTGAGAGACTTGTTGTGTATTGGGTGAGCTTTGTCCTTTGTTGTTTTGTTTACATCTTTGTCTTGTTTTATATGTGGAAGTGTTTCGTGTGATTGCCTGTACATTTCTTGTCTGTTTTTTGTGAGTGCTGGAAGTATGCCCGCAAAGCGTGGGAAGAGTGATGCCGGTGGGAGTGGGAGTGCTACTCGTGCTAGTACGCGTCGGAGTGAACGTACTGTTCAGGGGAGTGATGTTGCTGAGAGTGAGAGTGGTGTTGCAGGGAGTGGGAGTGCTGGTGCTGCGAGTGGTGTTGCTGGGAGTGGGAGTGCTGTTGCTGGGAGTGGGAGTGCTGTTGCTGGGAGTGGGAGTGCTGGTGCTGGGAGTGGGAGTGCTGGGAGTGCTGGTGCTAGGAGTGTGAGTGCTGTTGCTAGGAGTGGGAGTGCTGGTGCTAGGAGTGGGAGTGCTGGTGCTAGGAGTGGGAGTGCTGGTGCTAGGAGTGGGAGTGCTGGTGCTGGGAGTGCTGCTGGTGGCGCAGTTGCAGATGGGGTGGATGGTGGTGGCGTGCTTGCTGGTGGGGCAGCTTTTGGAGGCTCTTCCATTGGAAGAAGGAGAGTCCAGTCAGCACCAGCCAAGCTCTGACCCTAAACCTGCTCGGAAGAAACGTGTGGAGAAGCCACGTAATCCTCGCTTCAATGACCAGGAAAATACAGCTCTTGTCACTGGCATTCTGGAGCACTATGACAGTATATATGGACATTTACTAGGTAAGTGTACCTTTACATTTATTATTCAAATACATGTGATCCTAGGTCATCTGAGTTTTGTTCATATGCAAATATGGGTTCAGAATATCTTTCTATGTTAATTAGTCTGGAAACACAGCTTTTTATCATGCCTTACAAGGACAACTAAACACAGGCGGTCAATTTGCCATAACTGCATACAATATGAATGCAAGCTTGCTTACATGTATAGGTTTAGTAGTGAATGCTCATGTGCTTCACATATTACACCTAAAACAGCATGTTTGCTATCTCTTGGAACAGCTAGCAGTGTAGGAAACTGGTGCTTATATTATTATTAATTTACCTCATATATTTTATATGTTTTTCAAGGGCGGACAAGTTCAGCAAGCAGAAAAGAGATGTGGGACACAATAGTCATTGGTGTCAATGCGTGTGGGAATCATGTGAGGGACAAGCGGAGTTGTCACAAGAGATTTGATGATATTAGGTCCAAATTGAAAAAGAAAATACAACACCAACGCGTGCATGCTACTGGCACTGGAGGTGGGCCCACACCACAATGTCTCATATTAAGTCCATTGGAGGAGCTGCTTCGGGCAAAATTACTTCCCGTCGTCGTGGAAGGCTTACCTGGTGACCGTGATATAGGAATTTACCCCTCACAATTTCCACCAGGTGAGAAATATTACTGTACTAGGCGTGTCGTTGCTTACAGTTATTTTGCATAGTTACACTGCTTTTTATACTGTCTTCACAATATAAGCATACCTGCATCTATATATGTATATGTCTGATTCTGTATATATATATATCTCAAAATAGACATATATGTTGTAGTCCTACTAAAAGCAGTAACTAATATAGCACGTGCCATTGCGTGCTCATTTACATGTGAATTCCCAAAATGCATTGCTGCAGTGGAAGCAATTGATGGTGGGAGAAGATGGGGAACAACAGGGTAGTACACATGTGTAACACATGTTAATGAGAAATTATTACTAGCTACAGGTACAGAACAGAAATATGTATAATATTATTGTGTATTTTATTTATTTTACTCCGACAAACATGACATTACTGCCTATTTTAAGCATGCATCAAATATATTGCATGCAACGGCCTACAAACATCACTTGCACTAACACATCTATAGTTGTTTATGAAAAGGTCCATTTTTACTTTAACTCATATACAGACAGCATAATGAGGCACACGTATCATATTTTATGTCATTGTTTTCATAACTTAAAAACTGCACACGACTATTTAGCTCATCTACCATTGTGTTAAAGCAGCTGCAATTAATATCTCATCACAGCATACACTTCAACAGAGGGGGTGGGGTTCAGCACACACACTAATTACAGCCTCATTTTAGGGTCAACTTAGTTCACACCATTTGCACCTGTTTCAAGTCATTGAAAGGTGTGGCTGATTAGGCTTTTTGGGGAAGGGAATACCGTTATTACAACCTGACTAGCACAACTGAAGTTAATCACACTCATTTGAAAGCTTCACTTTAGCTACTAAATGCCCCAACAACTCATTACTTATCAAACCGTACGTCACACATTAGTTCACTCATATCTATAGTTGAACTACTACTATCAACGACACATTATCACACACTGCATGTGTTGTCTTGTTTAGTCACAGCCACATTCATGTGTGCCACATCTTATATTAATGTACCACACATATCCTCTACCAAAAACAACACTTTGTGCAATATGACCACCTTCATGATAACCATTGTGAATGGTCATCTCATGATAGTTATGTACATTATGATACTGATATCACTACACAACATATGATTTTTATGTTCAAATTTAATCTATTTATCCTCACGCATTACTGCAGGAACATAGTATGTTTTATGTTAGGGAACTCAAAAGTTCTAAGTACACAGGCATGTACATTGTTATTACAACTATTTATGTTCACTTTCACACACACATTTTGGGTTAAGGAAATGATGCTGTTAGGTACTCATAAATACAGAACATACAATAACTGTTTGTTCAATATTTACACATGTAAATGTAAAACTTATGTTATTGTTATATATAGTTGCCCCTGAAGGACATGTGTCACCTGAGACTGAACAAGTGTCTTCACCTGGGTCAGCCAGCTCAACACACCTAGAAGGTGAGTGTATCAGTTGGTGGCCATATAATATGTGCTCTTCTATATGTTATGTTGTCATGTTCATTATTTGTTTTGCACATCTTCTTTAAATAGGATTACTTAGTGTCAGTGAAAATGAAGTGTAAGGAAACTTGTATTGTGTTAGTGATGTTAACTATCATGTAGGAGTTGTGAGTTTACAGCAAGTTTTCATTCACTCATATTTCATACTGAGTCCAAACATTATTCTTAAGTCAAGGTAGTTTTTAATGTGAGGTTATAAAACGTATGGAAACATGTTAGTTGTTACTTATGACACAGTACAATTACATAGTAACACAGCAGAGATTAACATGCCATTTAATAATGTGTACATTTATTTGTAGAACATGATGAAGAGGATTTTGATGATGATGATGATGATGATGATGATGCCGCCGCCGCCGCCATAGACACACAAATACAAGCAAGTGACCATGAAGAGGTTCCAATTGAAACTGTTTTACCGCCAAAACGTCCAGCAAATACCACATATGATGCAATTGTAGCTTCTGAGGGAAAAATTGTGGAAGCAGAAAATCGTCGCCATTCTGACCTGATGACAGTGCTGGAAAGGATGATTGCACTGCAGGAAGAAACAGTTTCACAATTGGCACATCTCCACAGAGTCTTCATTGAAGTGCCTAAACAGTTGCAAAAAATCAACACCTCATTCGAAGCATTAGTTGTTCAGCAAACACAAGCTAATTACTGGAGAATGACTAATGTACCACAATTCAACACCTCCCAGCCAGGATCTGTTCATGCAGGTCAGTTTTCACCACATTCATCTGATATTCATTCACCAGGCCCAAATGTTACCGGTCAAGTAGCAGACATTGCTGTGCAGGTTCCTGATGACATCCTACCGCTGCCATCTGTACAAATTCAGCAGCAGACACCTACAAAGGAGGCGACAAAAACAAAACAAGACACACATGAAACAGACCAACCATCACTTGTGCAGTGTCTACCAACTTGCTCACATGTGTCAGTGGGCACAAGCCCTGTCCGTGAACAGTCACTACACAAAAGCCCTGTAGGTGAGTCACTGCCCAAAAGCCCTGTAGGTGAATCGCTGCCCAAAAGCCCTGTAGGTGAATCGCTGCCCAAAAGCCCTGTAGGTGAATCGCTGCCCAAAAGCCCTGTAGGTGAATCACTGCCCAAAAGCCCTGTAGGTGAGTGACTGGCCACAAGCCCTGTAGGTGAGTCACTGGCCACAAGCCCTGTAGGTGAGTCACTGGCCACAAGCCCCGTAGGTGAACAGTCACTGCCCAAAAGCCCTGTAGGTGAGTCACTGGCCACAAGCCCTGCCCGTGAAGTGCCAGAGGCCACTCAAAGTGGCTCTGTTGTGCCTAAAGTTGGTGGCAAAAGAAAAAGGAAAATTCAAGAGACAACAAGCAGGCCTGTTACTCGCTCGCAAAAGGAACAAAAAAAATAAATGTTATAATTCAGAAAATATGTCTTTGGCCTTGTTTTGTTGACTTCAGATTATCTAATTACTATTGTATGTATGCTGAAGACTGTGTTGTTTCCAAACTTTCAAGTATGTTTTTGTACACGTGAAGTTTTGGAAATGTTAACACTCCTAATTAATGAATAGTGTTATAAATATTTATGTTTTAATCGTCTGTTCAGTAATGGTCCACCAGGAGCCAGTTGCTAAGTTTAGAGAAGCTGCCATTGACTTTGCAGCAAAACATTGCATTTGGGTGTGTTAATTGATGTAATCATTGCATGTGCATATTATTTTCATGCAATTATAAAAGCACCTATTTAACTGCAAACATCTTTCTTGTACGTGTACAGCAGGATTTTGTGTTAAATATTATTTACCTTTGGTGGCCATTGTAATGTTGTCCTTTAATCATTTATGTGTTCTTGTTTCAAGAACATCTCTGAATTGATACTAATATATATGTAGTATGTATTGATATATGCACACACACACACACAGACACACACTGTGTGTGTGTGTGTGTGTGTGTGTATATATAGTACTATCTAAACTGGTATAGATGTATTTAAAAAAAACATACACTTCATGCTTCCTTGTGAAAACACACTATTTTAATAATACAGGCCTAATGTTTGACAACTATACTAAGTGTGAGCCTCTAACATTATTGGGTGCAAACAAATGTTTATTACTTAATTCACTCATGTTTATCACCATTTAAATAGGTTTCATACAAGGCCTACTTACTGCCATCAATATGTTGTGTGTACTCCAGCAATATTTAAAAAAAAAAAAAAAAAAACATTTTTTTTATATATATATATATATAATATATATATATATAAAAACAATTTTTTTTTTAATTTTTTATATATAATATATATATATATATATATATATATATATATATATATATATATATATATATACACATACACATACACATACACATACACACAATATACATATAGTACAATATACACTTTATATATATATATATATATTTATGAGAGAGATATATTTATATATATATAGATACACACGTATTTAAACTCATGCAGACAGGGACTTAACCAGACTTTCAAATACACACAGAAATGTATGTGGGAACAAAACATTTCATTTTGCAGGTGTGTGTATTTACTGATATGGCTGTCTAAGCACTATTTTCACACACTGCTCTTTGTTATTTTGCAAGAAAACTCAATGTTACTGAATGAAAAGTGTAGTAATGTTTTCAGAAACGAGATAAAAAAAGGATACATGTTTGTCCCACATGCGGCTATCACAAACCACAAATGTTCAAGCAATTATAACTAGAAATCCAATTGGCGTTTGAAATAAGGAGTTACAGTTTATACTTTTGTTGACCTTGAAAAGGAAACACAGCAATTTGTTAGCCATTGAGCAGTTTCATTTTGATGAGCAAAGAACAGATACCTGCACACATCTTTTGTGCTACTCTGCAATGGCTGATGAATTGGTGACAATTATGAATCCGAATTTAGGTTATAAATACATGATTTCAGAAGCAATTTTATCAACTTGCGGACACCAAGCAAGCACACGCCAAATCTATGATTTGATTCGAGCAAAATATCCTTATTACCAAAACCGTCGGCATGCGCGCAATTTTAATTCCTCAATAACATTCACTTTATCAACTAATGACTTTTTTGAACGTGTGCAGGATAAGCTAGAACACAACTATGGTTTCTGGAAGATTGCCAAAGAAAAACATTTCACCGTGAAAGAAGGCACATATATTGTGGTTAAAGGCATATTTATTCCTAATGCCAATAGCAATGGATCCGCTACTACTGTTCCGTGTGAATCGATACCTGCTGCAATATCTGCACCCTCCATTCCTGAAACCCACATTGTACAAGAACATAACTACTATGATTATGTACCAAGCCTTTCAGCTGAAAATGCATTGGAATGGGTACCCGAAGAAATGAACATACCTCCCGACCAATTGTTTGAAGAAAGCAGTGGCGATTCCTATGAGCGCTTCATGGAGGAGATGTGTGTCATACTGGACTCAGCGGGTGGGTCAAGCGTGGATGAAAAAGCCTTGCATTTCTGGAGCGACCAGTTGCAGCCAGACGAAGAGTTAATTCTAGAAGAATGGTAAATATAACAACCGTTATGAGTTGACTCTGCGTTTAAATATTTTTTTTTTTTCTAACCACCATTTTCCCTTTCAATGCGTGGATACAGCGTAACATAGCAGACTGCATAACATGTAGCGATCACAAACAAATTGTTTCCGAATACAATATAGTAGAACCTGAAAGAGTAGTACACATTGCTGACGGAATAAATATACGTACTTTCCTATCACTTTAAACATATTAGCAACATTTTACCATAACTCTAACACATACCTGTTTTGTTATCATGCTACATCTACAACATTTAAAAGCGGGTCCACCACGTATGACGTGGGACCCTTGTCATGGCCCAAGGCGTCCTTAAAAAGGATTACGGATGTAAGTCCTGCCCCCAAGCGACGTGCGCGCCTCAAAGCCTATTGGCTGTCATGTTTTGTTATAGTAACGGTAACTGCAGTGTGTCATACAGTGGGGGCGTACACTGGGCGTTAGCCGAATGTTAATTGAGTGGGAGGAGTGTTAGCGTGCGTTTCACGCTGGTTTAACATGACGTCACACGTATTGCATTTGCGCATTGTGTTATCGGCCGTCCTTTCTGTCCAAACACGTCTGTTTAAAAAGAATACAGATGTACTCGTTTAGAACGAATGTAGTTTCGTATTCATTGTATTTGAAATAAAGATTTTATGTTTAATGGTATTTTCAAGATGTATTGAACGCACAACGTACGCTTTGTTTTGCGCATGCGCTAACAGTTAGTGCAGCCAAGCGTGAAGTGC
Organism: Ascaphus truei; assembly: GCF_040206685.1. Lineage (NCBI taxonomy): Eukaryota > Metazoa > Chordata > Amphibia > Anura > Ascaphidae > Ascaphus > Ascaphus truei. Next base: position 266,917,289 of record NC_134486.1, on the reverse strand, counting down.
GTGCGCACACTAAGATGTGCGCGCACAATTTTCAGTATACAGGCAACGTTCACATCATATACATAGTTATGCCTGCTACAAATTTAAAGAAACATTACATACTGATGTACACTTGTACTTCTAACATATAAGTGAGTGACGTGTGTATGTACACAATCATATAGAGCTGTGTAATGCGTTGTCACGGATACATATATAGTAAGGTGCCATCTTTGACCATCATGTGTTTGCTGTATTTCAGAGATGTCGGGGAAGATACAATCGGATCAATGTATGATTTCAGAAGAGTCTACCTTTATATGAGATGATTGTGAGGAGGAGCTACCGACTACTATACTACATATGGAACTAATTTTATATTGCTTGCAGCGCTTATTAACAAACAATTAAAAATGTGATACCCTTATGCCTATATTGCATAAGCACTTAATTAACATAATGATGTTGCAAAATAGTGCCTCATGAATTTTTATTGAGTGTTCTTTAATGACTACTATCATTTTATGGCATGGTGTGTTTTATATATAACAACCATTCCCACTCTGCTAACACATTTGTGAATTATATTGTGTAATGGAACGTATGACTGTCGAAACTATGTAACAATAATAATAAGAATAATAATAATAATTATAATATGAGCATGTTCATGTATAGCGCTGCTAGTAGTACACAGCGCTTTACAGACACATTTTTCAGGCTGAGGTCCCTGGCCCGTGGAACTTACAATGTATTTTTTGCCGCCTGAGGCACAGGGAGATAAAGTGACTTGCCCAAGGTCACAAGGAGCCGACACCGGGAATTGAACCAGACTCCCCTGCTTCAAAATCTCAGTGCCAGTGTGTGTCTTTACTCACTGAGCCACTCCTTCTCCCAATGTAAAGGACACTTACAACCAACTAGCCATTTCTTGTTAAAAATCTCTTGTTACATGGGTATGTTGATAAAATGGTTTGGGACTGTAGCAAATAATGTTATTGGCCAGATGTTGTGGTCCCCTACAATGCATGATGTTCTGATTATGACATCAACATCATGTAATGAAGTACGTTTCTGTGTATATTTCATTAACCTAACTAACTATAGTTTCCTGTGTTTATTAAACGTTCTAAAAATACATAGTATAGTCAATATGATGATATAAGCTACCATAATAAAGCTGGTGTTATCATTTGTCGGTGTTATACATGGATCCTACACAAATTGATACAGACACAAACAGTTGTCTTACAAAGTGTGTCTATGCTAATGTGCATGTGATTGACGTTACAATTGTGACAATACTTGATAATTATCATCATGATAATGATGAAGTGACGTGATTTATATTGCAAAAATATTACCAACATTGTCATATTGGTAAATTATAAATGCTAAATGACAGTAACATTAGTGACAAATTTGTCTTCTCTGTTAACAGTTTAACACTTGGTACATGTAGGACACATCCACACACGTGTGACTTATACATACACATGTCACAAATTTAAATTAATGTTGACTATTAATTCCTAGCATTACAAAACACCAACATTGCTAAATATAAGATGTAGTACGCATTGTTGTGATTGCAGGCATTCATGCATGGAGTTTTATGATCAGTCAATTTCATCCGTGATGAATGATCTCCCGTAAGTAAAGAAATAAGTACAGTTATCCCCTTGTCTCCAAACACCTCTATATTACATTAATGGAATTTATAAGGAAACATACATAAAATGTGATGAAATGGGAGTAATCATTTTCTAATACAATGCACATGAAAGCTCAAGAGTAGCTAAATGCATATACATGATACAGAAAGTACATATATGTAACATTTGTGTTTAAACCAATATGTTGGGTTTTGACTTCAAATAATTATAGGAAGATTGATGTAGGCACATCTTATGAGAGATGTCAGCAAATATACATACCATGATCAGTCATACTGGAGATATACCTATAATGCAAAGGAACAATATATAAATTGCAAACATTGACATGCCATCTTCAGTACCGTAAACAATACAGCAAAGTGTGTATTTGGTGTTAAATGTGCAACACCATGTATATTTCATGACATTCAAAATGTAAATCAGGCTGGTGTACACATCATATGGATGTACATGTTACACTGCACCAATAACATTGTATGTAAGCATACTAGAAGCATGAACGAGTATGGGCATAATATGTGTATTGTGTTAGCATAAGGAACAACACAATGCTAAAATATTAGTGCTTTGTTACCCCAGTTGTATTCACATACACACAACTAAAGTAAAATTGAAGAGGGATTATATAACCTGTGCAACAATAACATACCGGTGCCACATCCCTTTGTGCACACAGCAGAGAGAAGAAAGGTGTGCAACCCATATTCATCTGTGTCCTACCAGAAGGGTATATAAAAAAACATTATTGTTAAGATAACATAATGTAAGTATAAAAGTAGAACTTGGAACATATATGTTTGTACTTACAAGAAAAAAATGAATTGATGAGATTCTGGCGTGTCTGGCCACCACTGGCTGTTTGTTCATTTTCAGCAGCTACATGGGTGGGATGCTCGTCTACCACAGGCTCAGCTAGGTCTGACTGTACATTGTGCCTCAGTGCAACATTGTGCAAAATGCAACAGGCAAGGATAATATCAGACACTTTTTGAGGCTTGTATAGAAGAGCCCCACCAGTTCTGTCCAGACACCTAAATCTGGTCTTGAGTAGGCCAAATGTCCTCTCTATAACAGATCTTGTAGAGATATGGGCTGCATTGTACCTTTCCTCTGCTTCAGTTTGAGGGTTTAGCACCGGAGTCAAGAGCCACGGCCTAATTCCGTATCCTGAGTCACCTATAATGAATGGAGCACACATAAGCTGACATTAGTGATCAAATTGTACAATGCCAACATTCCTAAATAAAAAAGTGTTTTGTGTTAGAACATGTAAATGTGTACTCACCCAGCAGCCAACCATGTTCAAAATGTCCCTCTTCGAACGCATGGAAGACTGAAGAGTTCCTCAGGATAGAGGAATCGTGACTGGAACCAGGGAATTTGGGTACCACATGCATTATCCTCATCGTGGCATCACATACCACCTGTACATTGAGTGAATGGTAGTGCTTCCGATTGCGGTACACATGCTCACTCTGACTAGGTGCAATCAAAGCAACATGTGTGCAATCGATTGCACCCAGCACACATGGTATCCCTGCTATATTATAAAAGCCAGTCCTGACTTCCAGCCACTCTGTCGCCTCTGTAGGAAAATGAATATAATTCCTAGCGCGTCTATTGAGTGCATAGAGAAACTGGGTCAAGGCCCGCGAGAATGTAGATTGCGAGACCCCGCCCACTATGCCCACAGTTGTCTGGTATGACGCGGAAGCAAGATAATGTAATGAGCACAGCATTTTAACAAGCCCAGGGACTGCACGACCTCTGGCTGTGAAAAAATCTAAATCTCCCCTTACTCCTGATAAAGAGCTAAGATTGCTGCTGAACTCAAACGATAGCGACTTACAATCTCCTCCTCACTCATGCCATCTAACAGGGTTCTCTCCCTGTACAGACGCGGACGAGGCACAACTTGTCTCCTCTGTCTTCTCCTCTGATCTCCTGTCCCTCTCCCTGTCTCTGTCGTATCCGCGTGACTGTCCCTGTCACTGTCACTGTCCCTCGGTGTGTCCCTCCCTTGCCCTATATGATTGTCTTCATCATCAAGCATGTCATAGAAAAGAATGTTCCTCCGTCTCCTAAACAATCTCAACATTTTGAAATGAGTAGCTGTGAATGATCAGGTAATGGGCGTCCTTTAAATAGGTATGTGATGATGTCAGGTGACATAGTAAAATGCAAGGTGTTACATTAACATAATAAAGTACTTCTGTGGCAAGCTGTGTGCAGTTCTTGTTATAAGTATTTGTTGTGTGTATTCTGCAGGGAATGATGATATTTGGCAATGATGTGACGTGAACCTTTGTAGAAACATTGCTTGCAAATAAATAGTTGCATGTGCAATGCATGTAACACTTGTGAACGCAACAGTCAGTCATGTAATTTGACAAAAAGGCTGAGATTGACGTGGGAAAAGTTTTGTGTAACATGTGTAATTAGGCATGTTATTGTGACATGTTGACAACAATGAATAGTCGTGTGCATATGCATGCATTTCTGTAAGGAGGATAGTTGGTATAGAATGAGTTAACAAGGTGTCCCAATGCCGAATTACTGTACATGTGTGTATAAGTTAGGTTGAAGTGCTTGTAATGCTACGGTTACAATGTAAACATGCAATGTGATTGAGCGTCCAATAAGTGACGTCATGAAAATAGGGAGGACCCAAAAGTATATGTAAACATGAGACTTTAGATGTACATGAACGTTTAAAGATGCGTGACACATTACAAGCATTGTGTAATGTAAAGGAACATGAATATACTGTGTATGTGTGACATGTGTGACATGTGTAACATCATGTAAATAATTGTCGCTCAGTTCATTAAAATGTGTGATATGATGTGAGGTTCTCCTTTAAGAGTTGAGTATAGTATTTTCCCTTGGCACATCATCACATGATGAGTAATGTGACCCGCAAATGCTGCAAACATGTAAAAGTATAATGTTATGCAAATAATACACGTCAGCTGTGACACAATGCAGGGAATGCCCCCACACTGTAATGCAAATGACGTTTGTATTGTGAGCAATGAAACGTAAACAGTACTATACTGTTATACGTCCCCGCTCCATTGACTCCATTGATGTACAAAAGTTTTTTTTTTCTAAGTGCCGTTGCGGCAGCCTTAGCGATCGTTCTCCCCTCCAAACTGCCAACTTTAGTTGGCGGGAGAAATTGGCCATAACATCTCAATTTCGTAGTGCCGATCAGGCCCGATAAGCTGTTTTTTTTTTGTTGATTCCAGCCGATTTAAAAAAGTGGCGATCAGTGGCGAAAACAGGCTTATCGGCAGCCGACTGGCCATAACAAAATAATCGGCTCCGAAACCTGGCGAAATCAAGCACTTATCGGCGCTTACTGAATCTCAAACCCAATTTTGGCTATAAAATGGTGATAATTCCCTTATCAACGCTTACTGCATGAGGCCCATAGACCTCGCATAGTTTATAGAAGAGCACGGACCATTAAAAACATTTTAGCCCCCTCTAAACTAAGGAAAACAAATAGACTTGGAAATAAAACGCTAGTATCCTCCAAAAGAATAGGTAATTATTGCTGTGGAGGGAGGTGTATCACATGCAAACACATAAATAAAGGAGCCGTGTCTATTAAGTCAAAACATTCAGTTAAATCATATCCGATAAAAGATTTTATCAATTGCAAAACTACATTTGTAGTATATTTATTAGAATGCGAATGTGGCCAACAATACGTAGGTAGAACCAAAAGAAGTCTAAAAGAACGATTTTTAGAACATAGAAATAATATTTTAAAAGGGTTAATGACCCATAGTGTCCCTAGACATTTCTTTTATAAACACAACAAAGATCCAGCCAAATTAAAGATCACAGGAATAGAACACATAGGGCCCAACGAATATGGAGGAGACAGGGTGCTAAGGCTGAGACAACGAGAGACTTTTTGGATACATCAGCTTAGCACCTTGTCTCCAAATGGGCTAAATGAAGAAATTGATATGGCAGCTTTTTTGTAATATAAAATAATCTCACAATTTTTTAGTACAGATTGATGGAATTGGAGAATTAATCTATACTTAGTTATTTTACAATGTTTTATAACTATGTAATGGTATTGCTTTGCAGTGTTCACAGAGTTTTTATCTAATTATTTTAAAGGTACAATAAAATTATGTTTTTACTTCATTCAATATATATTTATGTTTATGTTATTAAAGATTATTCTCTTATCAAGCTACACACTCGCGAGAACACTGTAGATTAATACTAATAGGGCACTGATGTAAAGAATTGTTCAATTGATGTCAGTAACTAATTGCTTAATGAATTTATGTTTGCTATATAATGTCGTGACTTGAGCAACCAGCAGTGAACGTGCCCCTGAGGAAGAGGACAAGCGTCCTTGAAACGCGTAGGGCGGACATTGCTAAGGTTGCTGCTGTGGCTGGCACTCGGCACTAAGAGAACACAGTGAGCAGGGATCCTGGAGTTCCGTCTTCGGAGAAGAAGCAGGTGACCGCCCATAATCCAACCCCCCGATCGACGTCACGCGCCGACGTCGCGAGTCAGCTGACGCGGAAGCCGAACGGTTGCTGATCGGGACAACGAGGAGGGCTGTGCATCAACGCATCGAAAGAAGCGGAAAAGTCCAGGCACCCCTGTTCCTGCGGTTGTTATTTACACCGAGATGCTTATACCAATTTTTATTCTGTGAGTTTTTATAACCGTTTTAATTTTCCATAAATCTGACAATATTACCCTATGGGCCTTGCACTTTTTTCTTTTTTCTTCCCATGCTCTCTTTTAGGTTTAACAGGTTACTGCCGTTGCTTCATCCCCAATTACTTCACAATTATTGCACCCCTAAGATACCTCACCAAAGAGTGCCCCTGACCAAGTAGTATGGTCTGGGGAATGTCAGAGAGCCTTTGAAGAAGTGAAGAAGTGTCTGTCAGAAGGTCCCGGTCTTAAAAGCCCAGATTTTAATAAGCCCTTTGATATAGACGTAGAGTTTGTTCTGTCCAAAACAGTTTGAGGGCATAGAACACCCTATCCTTTTTCTGAGTCAGAAGTTATTTATGATGTCATTGTACTCCATTAATAACTTAACTTGTAACTCCTGTATATTCCAATCTGAAATCATGTAAATATTCCAACTTTATTTTTGCACAGTGCTCACCATGAGTGAGACACTTTACAAAAAAACATTATAAAAAGGGATTATCCCCCCCAAGATTTAACATATTTCTCAAATAATTAGATATTACCTCCTTTGAAAATGTTTGAACAATACTAAGTTATATAAACTATGAAAAGTTAGAAGTAAAGGCAGTAATTTATGATACAATATTGCTGTATATGTGAAAGCTTTGTTTAGTTTTATTTGCATATTTCTGAGTTTTGAAATGAGATGTTAAATTAAAACAGTTTTAATGGAAAGCTACAGTATAGTTCACATTTTGCTGTGTGAGGGGGTTTCTGAATAAGACATCAAGTTTCCAGTCATCAGAGGATAATTTATTGATACTTGTCAAAAGGAAGTACCAGTCTAACAGAAATCAAGACAAAAGGAATGCCTGATGAATTTCTTTTGAAGTGTCTTTTATAAAAGTCCTTGGTAATACATATTGATGAATTCCAAATTGTCTTGCCTGAAGGGAAAAATAGGCTGTTTTACACTGTCTTATAAATATTCATCAAAAGAGCAAGACTTATGCTTCCAGGCGTGAGGTGAATGATTATGTTTGTATAATTGCCTTGGAATTTAGATAATTAGTAAAACTGTATTTGACAAGTAGAGAATTTGATTTATTTTTTTTGCCATGTAGTTCTCTTTGGACTTCAAACATTCTGTTTATTGATAATCAACGAAAGCAAAAAAAAATCAATTGATGGAATTAACATACTGTATTGTTCTCTTCACTATTATATCGATTGTTGTGCAAGCCAAAAACTGTTAAAAAGCATAACACAGTAATATTCCAGCTTTTGTAAAGATATAGCTTGCTAGAACGTACATTTAACAGCGAGGTTTTGATTGCTAAAATATGGCTTTCATTCTGCCAGATCCGTTCAAAATGTTAAAATACAGATTTTCGTATTTAAATCAGCTCATTTGTGATTAATGGATATCATGCTAAAAGAAGCAACAATTCAACACATTTATAATATAGTATAAAAATTGCAGGAAAAAGAAAGTGTAACATAAGGTGTCTAGTCTCATTGCTCTGAAGCGTCAATCTGCATCTAAAGAGCCTGTCCTGATCAGATTAGCTTGCTTTGCTATTCTGTATACCCTTCTCGCATGTCCAATCCATGTGTAAAAGGCTTTTCTAGAAGTGGTTTCAACCTTGCTCTGTCAATCCGATCGGTATGCCTAAAAAAACTCCAAATTGCATTTTTTTTATTACAACTGCAATTCTGTTACCTCTGTTATGCAAACAACTTCTAGAAACTTGCATTTTTTTCATGCCACCTCAAAGGTGGCAAGATTGGTATTGTGAGTTACATCCGGGGTGTGAAATGTGGGTTTGACTGACCCATAAGTCAGACTGGGGATGGAGTTTGCACCACCTCAGGTCATTCCGCTTCAAAATCCGGGCAATTTGGCTGTTAAACTGTGCGGGTTGTCTCTTTTTATAAACGCGGTTTAAAAGATACAATTTTTGCAATAGAGAATAGGATTTTTCTCACATTTCATTCTGCTAATTCTGAACATGCCAAACCCTGCGGTTTGGCAATGACAACTTTGGAGCTTCCAGCATAGATCACTAAGTTGTTTGTAAATGTGCTTGTGTTCAGTATTTTATTAAATTAATTCATTTATTGTAATGAATGGAAACAAAATACAGCCATGCGCTCCAGGGTATAGGAAAAGAATATATATAAAACATGGGGTCCCACAACTGGAGAAGGGGCTCAAATGGAGGGAGCTAGCACTGAATATCCACAGAGTCCAAACCAAGGAGGTGGGGTGGGGAAGAAAAACAATTAAAGTACTCTAATCCCCACTCAAAACACCATCTGCTGTATTCGATCTATTGTAATGACACTGCATACAGAATTCTATTTTATTGTACTGTACAGTGCAGGGAATCTACTGTATCAAGAGAAAAAAAAATATATATTATATATACGCACAGTGTATTGTACAGCACATGTACAGCTGTGATCTCCTGGCAGACTGTGTTCCTTAAAGGAGAATTTAGAAATAAAAAAAAGTGGGAAGTAGGGGTCTATGGAGCTGAACCATGTTAATATCTGCTCTGGGGACCCCCTGCTGCTTTAGATTCATACCTCTGAAGTGGGTGTAGCAGTTCCAGAGGTTTAAAGGTACTGGTCAAGCGGGCCAATCGGAACCAACAAGGGATGATGTCAAGTCTTGCTATTGCCCTGCTTGATGCAGGACATTTAAGCTGCTATTACAGTATGTTCTCCACACACAGCGTAGCTGTAGTGGCTACCTGCACCCCCTACAAAGTTAAGTATCTCAATGAAGCACGGGGCCCCCCCGAACTGAAATAAATGCAGTCAGCTCTGGAGACCCCCTGCTTCAAATCTATCAGAAAAAAATGTATAAAAAATATAAAGGCATGCAGAATTTCTGTTTTAAAGATTGGAAAAGCCATGGTAAGAGATTACATGTATTTCTTCACACAGATTTGAGTGCACCAATGTTTTTGTGCTTTTTCTTTTTACTTTATACTCCAGCCAATTTATCTAAACTTAAAATGGGTACTGATTGGGTGCTTTAAGATATTCAGGTAGACATTTTCAAAACAAGTGTCTTTGTAACTTTTGCATTACATTAGTAATCTTGGCATTTATCTTCTGACACTCAATTACATGAAGGTAAATGTATTTTGAGTCACTTTTTACTGTGCTATGTTAGCTATTCCCCTTTGTCAAAGTGCTTTTGCAGCACGAAATGCGTTAGAGGGGTGTCTCTAACCTGTTTCTCTTTTACCCATGTGTTAACCACTCAATAAATACTTTTTAATTCAATTTTTGGTCGTGGCTCCTACTGCAATTTTTCACCAGTACCTGGCTGTGCACCGTGACCTCCAATTTGGATCCTTCTCTACACATCAGTCTCAACACGTGATGCACGCATCAGTAAGAGGACATTTCAGCAGCTACCAGTATGTGAGTAATTTATTTTGATTGTACCCTGGCTGTGTCTTATTCTCTAGGGAAGACTTCTGGTGTTGTGTTTTAGATGGGGCCATTCAATCTGTGACCCCTTTCTTTTCACATACAGTGGCGGCCGCCTTTATCCTAATGCGGCCGGATCTGCGGCGCTCTGATAACCGCGGGCAGATGCAGTATGGTTTTTTTTCCCAGAATATATTGCGGTATTTTAGCGCTCGTAATATTAGCATTTTATTATCGCTGTCTGCAATACTGCAATACCGTCTAAAAACTTCGGGGGGCGTTCGCGAGCTATTGTCTTCCAAGTCTAATACTTTAGCAGTTCAACCTACGTCAGTACACAGTCTGCGTGTGCGCGCGCAGTAATTGTAAATTTACATATTTATACATGCATTTGTAGTGCTGTATGTCTCATTTGAAAATTGTTGAAACGCATAGGCGTGTACAGTACTGTAACAGTATCACATTTCGGCATATACAGCGCTCTCCCCTCGCTCGCCCCCGCACACACACAGGATAATTTACTGCACTGCAGGGTATTTCAACTTCTTATCTTCTCTACAGTGCAGTACACCTCTCGCACACCATTCCTTTGAATGTGTGTCTTTCTGGTTCCAATCACATTCCTGCTTGCTTGCGAAGGTCAAGAGTAATTTTCTATTTTTATTTTCTCCACAAGCCTGCCTAAACCATCTTGATAATACGATATTCAATCTGTGCTGTAGCTTTTGACTGCGACACTGTGTGTTTGACTGCACATGGTTGATTTGTGTGCATTTTATGTACTGTATTTGGGGGTGTAGGGATCAAATTATTATGATTACCTGCCTTTTGAAAATATGCCATTTCTTTGAACTGCAGTACAACTAATCCTTCATGCAGCTGTACCCTGTACCCCCCTCCCCCATGCACACACACAAGGCTCGCTCAAGGATTTGAAACTCTTATCGACAGACACCTCTCCAGAACCATTCCGCTTCTAAAGCTTGCCATTGTGATTTTAATCCGTCCCTAGCCGAGCATCACCTCTCTGCGCCTGCGTGCCTAATTTTCCTATTGTTGTCTTTGAGTCACCTCTCTGTAATCCTCTTTGGGAAGGGAGCTAGCTGATGATTACTGTGCATGACTCACCCATCCACCCCCCCAACCCTTTGAGGCGTTATTTACGGTAACGCTTTTGAAAATCCCTTCTCGAATTTGATATATAAATCTGATTTGCACAGCACTGTGAAATTGAGAGTTAAAAAAACAATTATCTGATTCATGTTGTTGATGCAGTAAATTACCACTTTTTGTCATTCTTTCTTTTTTTGGTGTAGGTGTGGGGGGAGGGGGGGCGGTGTCAATGATTATGATTATCATGAATGTAAAGAAATATTTATTTTATTAGGAACAAAAAAACTAATATAAAAATAATCATGAATAATACAAAATGCAGTCTTTATTGAGTTCTTCTGTCAGATGGAAATTGAGGGCCGGTGGATAATCATAAATAATGCACATTGATAATAATATGAATTAATAATATATAATATATAATAATATATATATATATATATATGTAGTAATATAATTTTTTCCGTCTTTATCTTCTTCCTCATTCTGTGTACAGTACTGTAGTTCATTGAGAGAGGAGAGGTTTTGTGTACATCATGACTGTAGTTTAGATACTGTACACTTAACTGTACAAACAGTTCACAAACTTTACACGATACCCACCCTCTCCCCCAGTCCATCCTTTTTTTCTGAAAAGACAAGAAAACAAAAAATTAGTGCAGTTATGTGATACTGTATTATGGCATTGTGTGCTGTATAGTACTGTCAAACTAGTCTATACTGAAACTACTCTATACTGTGACTACTGTTAAATACTTTGTAACCAGATGGCTGGTGCTGCTCTCTGGAAAGAAAAAAAATTGAGCAGTTAGGTGCATACTGTATTATGGCATTGTATATTTTATAGTTACTCCATATTGGACTACAGTATGCAGTTAGTACTGTGAAACTAGTCTATACTGGAACTACTGTATACTGTGACTACTGTTAAATACTTTGTAACCAGATGGCTGGTGCTGCTCTCTCTGGAAAGAAAAAAAATGAGTAGTTAGGTGCATACTGTATTATGGCATTGTGTACTGTATAGCTACTCCATATTGGACTACAGTATGCAGTTAGTACTGTCAAACGTCTATACTGGAACTACTGTATACTCTAACTTCTGTTAAATAATTTGTAACCAGATGGCTGGTGCTGCTCTCTCTGGAAAGAAAAAAATTGAGCAGTTAGGTGCATACTGTATTATGGCATTGTGTACTGTATAGCTACTCCATATTGGACTACAGTATGCAGTTAGTACTGTCAAACTAGTCTATACTGGAACTACTGTATACTGTGACTATTAGGAAAGAAAAAATCTGTGCCATACTTACCTGTATCATACTGTACTTACAATACTACAGTACAGTACTATACCATACTACCTTCCTGATGCTTGCCCATTATGCGCGATCACAATGGGCAACACAGTCGCAATATGGTCAATATATTTATTGCATCGTTCCACGGTGAGTACATCGTTCCAAAAACTCATTATGCTTTGCGCCAACTCCTCCTTTTTGGAGGGTTTCACGACTTTTCGGATATGGTCCTTCAGCTGATGCCAGACCATTTCGATAGGATTGAAGTCTGGCGATCTGTCATTGGAGGGGGAAAAAAAGGACAATTAGTTAAAGAGATACAGTAACAGTAAAAACAGTGGGAAAAAATGAGACATGGTTACCGCATTTACTCCGCTGGTGTCTTCACCCAGTTGATACCACGCTCAAGGATATGCGCTGTTGACGCGGTGTGCTTCGGATCGTTGTCCTGGTGGAAACGGTGACCATCCGGGAACTCACGTGTGATGTATTCCACAATCTCAGGAACAATTTTCTCTTGGAAGAAAGCTTTATTCATGATTCCTATAACAAGAAAAGAAAAGTGCTCAAAAAACTGCACACTAGTACAGTACATTGAGTAAGGCAAAAGCGTGTGACATACATTTTACTGTACCTTCAAAGATGACGATGCATCCTGGTCCACGCCTAGAGATGGCACCCCACACATGCATCTTCACTGGGTGTTTTGGAGGCAGCTTCATAGATATGCGACCTTTTTTGTGGAATGCAAAGCTGGCAAATCTCTCCAGCGATTCAGTATACTCGTCAGTGAAGATGCTATCCTGGAAAGTTTCTCCACTGTCAATCCATGCCTGGGCCTGGACCACTCTCTTGATTTTGTTAATGTCCCTTATCATAGGGTATGCTCTGTAATGACAAGGAATAAATAATTTTAGAGGTACATTACAGTTTCTTAAACAACACTTTTACCTCCTGTACTGTCGAGTACTAACGTCACACGTCCATATTTCCATCCAATTCTGCGTCTCATCTTCTTTATGCTGCTCTCAGATACAGTGAGATTGTGATTTTGCTGCAGAGTGTATTTGACCCTTAATGCACTCTTCTCATCATTCTCTTCACTTATTTTGTCGACCAGAAGAGTTGTCTCCCTACAATGTACAGAAAAACTACAATCTGGTAAGTTACAGTGCAGTAGGCCACAAACACAGCACATCATTTGCAGTAAAAATAGTATACAATGAGATAGATCTACACAATATATAGTTCTATTAATATGCAGCAATATAAACAATATATATACTGTAGTTATATAAATATACAGAAATAACTATACAATTAGTTAGATCTACACACTATATAGTTCAATTAATATGCAGCAATATAAACAATATATATACTGTAGTTATATAAATATACCGAAATAACTATAAAATTAGATAGATCTACACAATATATAGTTCTATTAATATGCAGCAATATAACAATATATATACTGTAGTTATATAAATATACCGAAATAACTATAAAATTAGATAGATCTACACAATATATAGTTCTATTAATATGCAGCAATATAACAATATATATATTGTAGTTATATAAATATACCGAAATAACTTTAAGATTAGATAGATCTACACAATATATAGTTCTATTAATATGCAGCAATATACACAATAGATATACTGTAGTTATATAAATATACCGAAATAACTATAAAATTAGATAGATCTACACAATATATAGTTATATTAATATGCAGCAATACTGTATAAACAATATATATATATACTGTACTGTAGTTATATAAATATACCGAAATAACTATAAAATTAGATAGATCTGCACAATATATAGTTCTAATAATATGCAGCAATATAAACAATAATAGATATACTGTATTATATAGTTATATAAATATACTTACGCGTTAGTTACCGTTGGTGTACTCGTGCGTTGTCTAGTTTTTCCGTGTGCATGATAGCACACGGTGGTTGATGGCACAACGAGGCCAGAAGCAGCTAAACCAGCGTTGGATATCTGCAATTCGGTGTCCGCTCGTGTACATCCCCTTAATTCTCATGCTGAGCTCCTTTGAAATCTTTTTAACGGGCATTGCTGCGAGTAGAAAGAAATACAAACACAAGAATGGATATTCAATGTTTAGTCGATGTGTATTCAATGTGCAGTGAATCAACAAAATGGATGGTGTATTTATACGTTAATGACTCACATTGGAGTACGCCCACTTTCAACAACTGTACCTCGTCGCCATGCATAAAAGATTACACACTTTGCATAGCCCACCACTCGATGATCTTTATCTGAACTTGCCCTTGTCCAGATACTGCATTGTGCCATCTGCTTCCATGGATCAACCCCGATTCTACGGACGCAGGAAGCCACTCGCCTCTGCCGTGCCTGTCACACAGAAAAAGCGAAAGGCGGCAGCGTTTCCAAGCCAAGGCCAAAGCGACAGGCTAAGGCTAATAAAGAAAACCTTCTGCTGACCCCAAAGGCTAAGGGTTTTATTACACGTAAGCCTTATTATGTCAAGAAGAAATACGGTGATGTACACTCAACGCAAGACAAATGGACCCCAACCCATTGAACCCGCAGGCCACTTTCTCGTTTATGCTTCGACGACTCCACCGCCGCTCTCCCGGAAATCTACAGCCCATCTTCTCCACTACTCGTCCACGACGCTGCCGCCGCTCTCCCGGAAATCTACAGCCCATCTTCTCCACTACTCGTCCACGACGCTGCCGCCGCTCTCCCGGAAATCTACAGCCCATCTTCTCCACTACTCGTCCACGATGCTGCTGCCGCTCTCCCGGAAACCCACAGGCCATCTTCGCCACTGCTCTTCTACGACGCTGCCGCTGGTGCCCCTGAAATCCACGGGTCACTTTCTCCATTACACTTAGATAACTCTGCCGCTTCTCACCCGGAAATCCACAGGTCACTTTCTCCATCTTTCTTCGACTACGCTGCCGCTTCTCTCCATAGAACCCCCAACTCATCCTCCATAGCACCCATCCACCCAGATGTCCACAGCACGCCATGCACAAGAACCAGCTTGTTAGACGGCATGCTGAATGCGTTAAGTGTGGATATCCCCAGGAACTCTACTGTGCTGGTAAAGATAGATCTGCTTCTGGAGACCATGCTAAATATGGATCAACGGATGCAGAAGATGGATCAACGGATGGAGAAGATGGATCGACGGATGGAGAAGATAGAGACTGACATAGCGGGGATACATGATTTGCTCGATGTTCATGCCCCTGTATCCCCGACGCCGGAGCAGGAGGGTGGCATGGATGTGATGAATGGGACCTTCGACCGCCTTCCAACACCAAGTGCACCCTCCACCAGAAGAATTTGTGTACATGTATGCCGTTGAGGAGGAGGAGAACATGACAACCCCATCAAGACCACGCCAGGATACAAAACGGCGACCAAGACAGGAGGAAAGCTTCCTCCCAGACAACCTACCCTCGCCCGCCGCCACAAGCACACCCGCTCACAGAAGAACACCCGCTCCCAGAACCCAACCTACATACGCTTGCATCGATAAAGTGCCCAACATCATCCTGCGCGAGCTGCAACCGGCATTCAGGGAGAAGTATAGGGTGATGAGTGCTGGTTTACCCCAGAAGTATGCCATGTTAATTTTTAAGCACCACGTGTCCTACTTGGTGTACTGCGGGTGGGCCTACAAAGTGATCTATGAAGGAAATCGCGAAAAAAGGGCGCTTCCTGAAAATTTAAGAAGGACTATTCTGGAGGATATGCGGTGCTATTTTTCAATTACAGATCCTTTAATGAAAATCGTTCGGGCCTCCATTAATGGCATTTTGCGCCATACAAGTCATCGGCCCTGGAAGGACAATCTGGTGGGGATTGAATTTGCGTGACTGTTCAACTGTTGTTTATTTTTTGTAAATGTTTTTGTAAATGTTTTGACTTTCTGTACTTTAATAAAGGAGATGTTGCGTTTTTTAAATTCAATGAATAAAGAATATTTTTTAATAACACCATACTGTTGTGCTGTACATGTTTTGACTTTCTGTACTTTAATAAAGGAGATGTTGCGTGCTTTAACTTGTATTAATAAAGAAATGTTTTTACTTACTGTACACAAGACCTGCACAATTCCAGTCGCCGAGTGCCGCAAACAGGCCCATTTTTCAAGGTTATCCTTAAAACCGGGGCTGTTTTCGTCCCTCGAGGACTGGAGTTGTGCAGGCCTGACTGACTGTTCTGTACACCATCCTACTGTAAATGTTTTGACTTTCTGTACTTTAATAAAGGAGATGTTGCGGTTTTAAAATTTTATGAATAAAGAATTTTTTTTAATAACACCATACTGTTGTGCTGTACATGTTTTGACTCTCTGTACTTTAATAAAGGAGATGTTGCATGTTTTAACTTATATTAATAAAGAAATGTTTTTACTTACTGTACACAGACCTGCACAATTCCAGTCCCCGAGGGCCGCAAACAGGCCCGGTTTTCAAGGTTATTCTGAAAACTGGGCCGGTTTGTGGCCCTCGAGGACTGGAGTTGTGCAGGCCTGACTGACTGTTTTGTACACCATCCTACAGTAAATGTTTTGACTTTCTGTACTTAAATAAAGGAGATGTTGCGTTTTTTAAATTTTAAGAATAAAGATTTTTTTTTAATAACACCATAGTTATATAGTTACATAGTAGATGAGGTTGAAAAAAGACTTCCATCCATCAAGTTCAACATATGCTAAATTTAGACAACAGATACTTTATCCTATATCTATACATATTGATCCAGAGGAAGGCAAACAAAAAACTCCATTAAGGGGAAAAATTAATTCCTTCCTGACTCCAAGAATTGGCAATCGGATTAATCCCTGGATCAACATCCTTCCCATGTATACTTATTTGGTATATCCCTGTATACCTTTCTCATCTAAAAAGATGTCCAACCTTTTTATAACAAATCTATTGTATCTGCCATCACAGTCTCCATGGGTAATGAATTCCACATTTTAACTGCCCTTACTGTAAAGAACCCTTTCCTTTGTTGCTGGTGAAATTTCCTTTCCTCCAACCTTAAGGGATGGCCCCGAGTCCTTTGTACTGCCCGTGGGATGAATAGTTCTTTTGAAAGCTCCTTGTATTGCCCCTGAATATATTTGTATATAGTTATCATATCCCCTCTTAGACGCCTCTTTTCTAATGTAAATAAATCTAATTTAGCTAGCCTCTCATAAGTTAGAATGTCCATCCCCTTTATTAATTTGGTGGCTCTTCTCTGCACTCTCTCTAGTTCCACAATGTCTTTTCTTAGGATTGGTGCCCAAAATTGTACTCCATATTCAAGGTGCGGTCTTAAAATGCTTTGTAAAGGGGCATAATTATGTTTACTTCCCTTCCATCCATTGCTCGTTTGATGCAAGATAAGATCTTGTTTGCCTTTGCAGCTACTGCATGACATTAGGCACTATTGCTAAGCCTGCTGTCTACAAGCACTCCTAAATCCTTCTCCATCAAGGATTCCCCTAATATATCTCCATTTAATTTGTAAGTCGCCTTTTTATTCTTGTATCCCAAATGCATAACCTTACATTTATCTGTATTTAACCTCATCTGCCATTTACCTGCCCACGTTTCCAGTCCCTCCAAGTCCTTCTGAAGAGAAATTACATCCTGCTCTGATTCTATTACCTTACACAATTTAGTATCATCAGCAAAGATGGAGACTTTGCTCTCGATCCCAACTTCAAGGTCATTAATAAACAAGTTAAAAAGCAGGAGTCCCAGTACCGATCCCTGAGGTACTCCACTCACGACTTTAGCTCAACCTGAAAAAGTTCCATTTATGACAACCCTCTGTTGTCTGTCCTTTAACCAGTTTTCAATCCAGGTGCATATATTATTACTGAGTCCAACTTTCTTTATTTTGTACACCAACCTCTTGTGTGAAACCATTTCAAAAGCCTTTGCAAAATCTAAGTAGACCACATCAACTGCATTACCTTCTCTTACCGGTCTAAATTCCTACTTACCTCCTCAAAGAAACAAATAAGGTTAGTTTGGCAAGATCTATCCTTCATAAATCCATGCTGACTATTACTAATAATTTTGTTTTCCATTAGGTGTTCCTGAATATTATCCCGTATTAAACCTTCAAGTAGTTTCCCCACTATTGAAGTCAGGCTTACAGATCTGTAATTTCCCGGTTGTGATCTAGCCCCCTTTTTAAATATAGGCACCACATCTGCTTTACGCCAATCTTGTGATACTCAGCCTGTGGAATGGAATCCTTGAATATTAAATATAATGGTTTTGCTATTACTGAGCTTAACTCCTTGAGAACTCTTGGATATATGCTATCGGGGCCAGGTGCCTTATTAACTTTAATTTTTTCAAGTCGCTTATGAACTTCTTCCTCAGTTAACCAATTGTTCATTAATATGGAGGTTGTGACTTCCTCCTGCGCCACTACTATTGAGCTTGATTCTTCCCTGGTAAACACAGAGGCAAAGAATGTGTTTAATACCTCAGCTTTTTCCTTTATCTCCAATAATCTGCCTACCATATCACACTGAAAGGGTCCTATATTTTCTTTTCTCATTTTTTTGTTATTAAGGTACTTAAAGAATTTTTTAGGGTTGACCTTACTTTCTATTGCAATCCTTTTTTCATTATCCAATTTTGCTAATTTGATTGCCCTTTTGCAATTTTTGTTACATTCCTTATAATTCTGATACGATGTCTCTGTCCCTTCTGACTTAAAGAATCTAAATGCCTTCCTCTTCTTGTCCATTTCCTCCCCTACCTGTTTATTTAGCCACATTGGTTTTGACTTGTTTCTTTTGTACTTATTACCCAAGGGTATACACTGATAAGTGTGCTTTTCTAACAATGTTTTAAAAACTGTCCATTTATCTTCTACATTTTTCCCTGCAAAAACATCATCCCATTGTATTACTACTAGATTAGACCTCAGTTTATTAAAATCTGCCTTTCCAAAGTTGAAGGTCTTTGTTGAACCCAAGTAATCTGTTTTTTGATAATTTATTTCAAATGAGACCATGTTATGATCACTGTTACCCAAATGTTCCAGGACTTAATATTTGTTATTACTTCTACATTGTTTGATATGACCAAATCCAGAACTTCCCCTCTCCTGGTTGGTTCCTCAATAATTTGGGTCATATAATTGTCTTTAAGCACCCCCAAAAACCTGTTCCCTTTTGTTGTAACGCTAATCTCATTGCCCCAGTCTATGTCTGGATAATTAAAATCCCCCATTATGCAAACATGACCCAGTTTTGATGCCTTCTCCATTTGCAAAAGTATTTTAGCTTCATCAATCTCACAGATATTTGGTGGTTTATAGCATATTCCCACAAACATTTTCTTTATACTTTTACCTCCACTGCTAATTTCTATCCACAAAGTCTCTACATTTTCATCATTCCCTTCATAGACATCATCCCTTATAATAGGTTTTAGATCCGGTTTAACATATAAACATACTCCACCTCCCCTTCTATTTATTCGATCCTTCCGAAAAAGAGAATAACCCTCTAAATTAACTGTCCAGTCATGAGTTTCATCCCACCATGTTTCAGTAATGCCTATGATATCATACTGCTCCTTGCAGCTATTAATTCAAGCTCCCCCATTTTACCTGTCTATTTATTCGATCCTTCCGAAAAAGAGAATACCCCTCTAAATTAACTGTCCAGTCATGAGTTTCATCCCACCATGTTTCAGTAATGCCTATGATATCATACTGCTCCTTGCAGCTATTAATTCAAGCTCCCCCATTATACCTGTCAGGCTTCTTGCATTAGCAAGCATGCATTTCAGTTTTTTTTCAGCCTGTACTATTATCTTATCTGCTCCTTCCTTTCTGCGTCCACTTTGTTTAGTCTTTAGAAGTTTTCTAGTATTATCTGTATTTACTATGGGTTCTCACTGCTTGTCAAACTTGCACTTGCCCCCATTCTACCTCCATACCACCTTGTATCCTCATCTATTCCATTTAGTTCATTATCTGTTTCATTCCCCTCCCCCTTCCATCCTAGTTTAAAATCTCATCCAACCTTTTTAGCATTCTCCCCCCTAGCACAGAAGATCCCTCTTCATTGAGGTGCAATCCGTCCCTAGAATATAGATGGCACCTCTCAGAAAAGGAGTCCCAGTGCTCTGAAAACCCAAACCCCTCCTTCCTGCACCACTTTCTTAGCCATGCATTAACCTCCCTGATCTCTGACTGTCTCCCTGCAGTAGCACATGGCACTGGTAGTATTTCAGAAAATATTACTTTGGAGGTCCTTGCCTTAAGCTTTTGGCCTAGATCCCTGTAATCATTTTTTAGGACCCTCAATCTTTCTCTAACTTTGTCATTGGTGCCAACGTGTACCAAGACCGCCTGGTCAATCCCAGCCCCCCCCAACAATCTGTCTACCCGATCTGCAATGTGCCGAACCCGAGCACCCGGGAGACAACAAACTGTTCGGTTCATGCGGTCCTGGCAACAGATTGCCCTATCTAGCTTCCTAATAATGGAGTCCCCTACCACCACAATCTTTCTTTGTATCTGAGCATCCTGAGTCCCCACTGTGCTGGAGGAACTATTCCCCTGGCTGCTAGAGGAATTAGTCTCCCCCAGCCTTGCCATTTCTGCCCCAACATTCCCAATATCTTCACTCAACATGGCAAATCTATTGGGATGTGTCAGCTCAGAAATGACCTGCCTCTCCCTATTGCCCCTGCTTCCCCTTCTAACTGTCACCCAGCTACCTACCTACTCCTCACTAACAGCAACCAAGCTACCTACCTGCTCCTCACTAACAGCGCCACCATCTGCACATCTAGTCGAAGCAAGGGCCTGCTCAGTGAGCTCTAATTCCCTTTTAAGATTGCCAATATCCCTCAATATTGCAAGTTGCCTCTTCAGATCAGCAATCTCTGACTCTAAAGAGACCACCCACTCACACTTTTCACAGCGGTATGCTCCTTGGAACAGCTGCTCCAAGTGCACATACATGTGGCAAGATGTGCATTGAGTGGCATTTTCAATCCTGCTCATTCTGTTGTGCTGACTGTAAACCATACTTACATAATACATGTAGAATAAATGCATACTTTTTATTTTTTCGGGTTTACTGTATTATACAGTATATATGAAAAAAGTATTGTATGCGGTCTGAAAACATCAGCATACTGTTTCAGGTATTCTATCCTAATCAATAACAACGGCCACTAAACTGTAGACTCCGGTACGTGTTTTTTTTTTTAACTCAGATTCAGCAATGTGCAGGCATTGTAACACAAAGCGATATTATCCATCAAAATCCCTCCATTTGCCGTTTTCCGCATGAGATGACAAAGTTTTCTTTTCTGAGGAACAAAAAAAGTTAAAGTTTTACTGTAATGGTCAGTCAGTCAGTCCCCTAAAGAAGTTCCCATAGTCAGTCCCACCAATAATTTTCTCGGGGGACGTCTCCTGTTCACATGTGCATGCGCCTACCGTCGATGTGATGACACGCATACAATATGCATTTCAAGAAGGTTCCAATGCTCATGCGCCTAGCTTTTCACCAATTGTGCAGTATGTACTGTAGAAGCCGCTCAGCCAATGATATTGCTTACAGGAGAATCGCTTGACTTTGGAATCGCACTGATATTGATATTTTCAAAATAAAAAAAACAGAATAAAATACGGCAACATTACTTACCATAGACTTTCCCAATCAGCTGGTGCCGAGCCACTGCCAGTCCCGTATTCTTGATCATACACGTCGTTGACAGGTGACAGCGGGACTACTACACCTGTAGTCAGCTGATGAGGCTGGAAATCGCTTAGCTACATGCAAGCTTGCTCGAAACTGTACGCGAAATCCGGCTCAGGCTGCAGGTATCCAGACAGCAAGGGTTACCGGTCACCAGGTTTTCACTGACGGTCGGATCGTTATTGGAAGCTGGCGCTGTCGCTGGCGCATTGCTTGCCAGTGACTGACGTTTCTTAGTTGGTTTTAACACGACCTTACGCCTTTTGCCGTCTCCATGATCATAGATACGGGAAAAACCCGGTGATACACACCAATACCCTCCAATAAAATCGGGATCAATACAAAAAAAACATGAATTGCTACATAACCTTTTCCTTATTGCACGCTTCCACACATGAGCATCTGGCGAAAATTTGTAAAAGTCATAGTTTTCGATAAAATACTGATAAATTTGAACAACTGTTGCCATCTTATCATCTGTTGCATTAATCGCGGCCCATATTAAATAAGCGTACGTTCTGTCGGGTTTTTGGAACACGGACTGCGGTGGTGCACTCATGTCGGGACTCTCAGGACAATAAAACAAGACCAGACACTGCATGTATTTCTAATATGAAAAGCCTAAATTGATACATTATTGTAACTTCTTCAGTCCCAAGGCCAATTTACAATAGACCACTGTGGTATTTTTTTAAACATCTGCAGGTCGACACATTACTGAAACGCATGCGCATTACAATTCATGAATATCTGCAATCTGGCGGATACGCGAAGAATTGCAACCAATTAAATCCGAACCATTATCAATAAACACATCAACCGCGGGTGTGAATGCAACATGAATGCTGTATAAATGCAGTCAGAATGCGGCATGAACGTGGTAAAGTGCGGTGAAGTGCGTGGCATTTGGAAAAAAATCCCAGAAAAATGTGGAGGTGTTGGAGAATAAAAGGGGCCGCGGCTGTATTACAGGTCAATATTGTCCACCCTTTAATGAGCTTTCTTATCTCATCTTACTCACCACCTACTGCTGTTTTATTAGCCCTCTTCTCAGGAACTATTATCTATTGTCTATTATTAACCCATTCATACCAATTTTTTAGATGCACTGTTTTATATGGGAACTCATCTATACTACATGGCAATACTAGAATAAGAGAATAGGTTTCCATCAATCATGTAGCAATTTTTTACATTTATCCAAGATTATAATTGTAAATGTAATAGGTTGGCATATAATATATTGAGAAAGTGGAGACATGTAGAAAAAAAAATGTTCTTCAGAAGACGTATGACCTAGCAATAGCTGGTGGAAAGGTAAAATATAGTTCAATCTTTTGGCCAAATCATGTCAAGCCTGTAAGAATGTCAAGGTAGACTCTTTCATCAGGTTCTTACACTACAAATTTTATACTGTGTCCTTTTCTCTTTCCTCTATGCAGCGGAGGAAATACAAACAAAACAATTACAGTATACTGTATAGTCAATAGCAAGGGATGCATAGCATATGCTGTAGCTAAGGGGTTATATTTTAGAAGATATTTGACCCAAATACTTAAAAGGGTGCTAAACTTTAGTACACATTTACAACTATTCATGTGAATGGGAGTAAAATCATGCTAAAGTACATCTTAGCACCCTTTGTGGATCTAGGCCTATATTTTCTACGTGAGTTACAAAGCAGTTAAAACTGATTAAAATCCATAAAAGTGCCATAATAACTAAAGTGAAAAAAAATGTAAATTAAGAACAAGAAAAAACTATATAATTTCGATGCTTATTGCTGTATCAAAGGTTATCACTACATTTTTCTTGGGGGAAGGAATCTCTCAATGACTACTTCTTTTAATTTGTGTTTGGACCTGCTGACTAGATAGGGCTTGTATGGGTGAGCTTAAACTAAGAGGAGGGAGTTAACTGGCATGCTTTCATTGGTTTAAATTCCTGTATTGCTGATCTCTGTGAATTCAGTATCACCAACTTGAGGTTCCTGACTGCATACATCCGATTCGTTTTTTACCTGATCAGGTGGGAAGGAACACACTCCTTTTCACAATAAGTTCTCTATTTAAGGTAGCTTTTTAGACAAGACAAGTCACTCATGATAAAGCTCCATAGGAGGGAAAAGCGTCAGAGGACTTTTCTTTTTCTGTTTGGCAGTCGTTTGGCATTATGCCTAATAAAATGATATTTTAATTTTATTCTTTGCCTCCAGCCAGCCAATTTTTTCGCAGTGCTCAGATCCATTCTCTATTTTTGTACTTTACAATCAAGCAGGACTGAAGAACGCAATCAAAAGGACTCAGACTGTGCATTTTATTGTGAGTATTATATATACACTCACCAGTTGCTTTTTCTTCAAAGCCAGCGTGGATTCTAGGACTGTTATGGGAACGGAGCCGTAAGTGGGAACCGCTGCTGGGCAGGGAGCCCGTCGTTGCGGATTCCAATGGACACCGGTGTCATCATCCTCCCTCCCCTCCGATATTGAGCCCCCTGATGGGACTGGAGTGTCGGGCAACATTGGAGTCATGAGTGGTAACTGCCGCAGCACAGGGAAACACCGCCAGTGTCAGGTCATCATCCTTCCCTCCCCTCTGACATCGGGCAATACCCGGCACGATTACAACATCAGGCAGCACCTGAAACATCGTGAGGTGGCTTCGGTGATTACGTTCAGGACCGGAGCCACGGGTAGTGTTGCTGTGGTGCCACTGAGAGAGTATAGTTTTGCAATGTGCAAGCTCCCACTTCTATAATTACCCCTTAAAGTCTCTAATAAAATTTACATTGTAATTATCTCTATGCTGTTTTGTTTCTTTTTTTTAACTCTCTTCTGTAAAGGGCAGTAAACCCAGGTACTATCAGGTTGCCAGTAGTTGGAATGGGGTTTTCCCCTTCACCTTTGGTACTGCACTTGAGTGACAGCAGGGGGTAGTACATCCTGTTGTAGCTGGGACAATGAGGTGCCTGCCTTCTGGATGTACTTAAGGGCAGGACCAACCTAAATTAGGAGGCTGTTCCTTCCCTCTGAGGAAGGCAGGTCACAAGACTGGGAGCCTGAGATTGGGGCCTTCCCATGTGCTCTTACCTATGGGGAGGAGTGAGTGTGGACCAAAACCTCTGCCTCCGCTAGGGAGGTGGGGAAGAGCAAGTATGGCTGCGGGTGCCCTTGGCCTGTAGTGACAGTCCAGGGACCATCTTCAGTGATAACTGAGCCAAGAGACTGTTGCCAGATGGTTTGTCGCCATATTAGTATTCCTAATACAGATGTAGCCAGATGGTTTGTTGCCATATTCAGCACAGAATCTGTCAATGGTACAGTCCTGACACCAGCCTGCTCATGGAAACCAGCGGTCAGACTAATGACCCATCAAGATTAACACAGCGGGGGTCTCTGCTTCTGAATGGGACTCCCGCTGTGTGAATCCTACCAGGCTGCATCAGTCTGGAAGAGACGCGCAGTGAGAGTACTATAGACAAAATCAATCACTCTCTCTGTGAACCTCTAACAGGCAATTGCGCTACTTTTATTTTATTTTAATAACATAGTATTGAATCAGGGGGTCTCTGGAGCTGAAACACATCAATTTCAGCCCCAGGGTCCCCCTGCTTCCTTAGTTAAGGGACCCTGTCTGGGGTGCCAGTATCTCTGCCATGTTTAAATATCACGTGACGCAGGAGATTTAAACATGAAGGGGATATTGGCACCCCATACTGGGGTCTGTATTTCAGGAAGCAGGGGTCTCTGGGGCTGAAATTACTGAGGTCCAGCTCAAGAGACCTCCTGCTTCAATACTACGCCATTAAAAATAAAATAAAAGCAGTTTTCTTACCTTAGCAGCTAACCACTAAAGTAACGAAGGGATTTTATCAAAGTATCTGATTTGGTAGAGGGTTGGGTAAAGGGGTTAGTTGCCCCAGGATGATTGGTTTGGCCTACCAGTAAGATTTTCCGGAGGGGTTAAACCCTTCATTACCTTAGTGGTTAAAATCAATAGGTAATGAAGGAGTTAATTCCTTTCACTACCCATCCAAGAGGCCTTAACACCTACCTTGGGGCACCTACTCCTTCCACCCATCCCCTCTACCCCAACAACCCCCCAACATGTGCAGTATAGCAATGAACAAAAGCCCTTTTATACAGATCTGGATAATACCGCATTTGCCCATTAAAAATAAAACATTATCCAGCCAGCATATAGTAAATAAAAGTTGTACTTGCCCCTGCTAGGATGAAGGCCATCCTCATCATTCTGGTCATCCTCATCATTCTGGTCCTCCATGTCTTCAGTGGGTACTGACTGTAAAATAAAACA
Organism: Ascaphus truei; assembly: GCF_040206685.1. Lineage (NCBI taxonomy): Eukaryota > Metazoa > Chordata > Amphibia > Anura > Ascaphidae > Ascaphus > Ascaphus truei. The sequence continues at coordinate 266,890,984 of NC_134486.1, read as the reverse complement.
CATCACATTGCAATTAAATAAAAACAAACATTTGACAAAAAATGCATTCATTGTCAACCTCAAAGTAGCATAGATAAATACATTGCCAATCAATGGGCATCCTAAGAAAATACATAATAAAATACAATCAATATGTTTCTTACCTTTGCTGGGATGAAGATGCATCCTCCTCATCCAACTGTGGCACCAGTTCTTGACTCACGATGCAATAATTCTCATAAGCAATGATGCGCAGAAGTTCACAATCCTCAGCTGCTTGCAGGGGAAGCCCCGGTGAGTAGATTTTTTCCCTTTCTTTTCTTCTTATCTTCTTCCTTTTCTTCTTTCTTCTCCAGCTGGTGCAAGAGATGTCAATTTCCCATCTTCTTGCGGTCAAATGAGATGTGACAGGCCTTATATAAGGCATGTGACATAACAATTGACTGACAAATGGTACATCTACCAATCCGATTGCATTCCCTCCTGATAAGCACAGTGCTACAAACCAGCACATGTGTTGAAGCAGGTTAGAGATACAAGTGGCTGCATCTATATATATATATATTTGTATGACACATAACTTTTTGTAATGAAAGGGCTGAGGCCTGCTCTCTACATTGCTTTTATGCTTTCCCCAGAAATAAGGCAATGATAAATCAGGCTCTATATGTACAATAGGCAATGCCAGCTTTTGGAAGGTCCTAAATATCTTTGCTTTATTTTCATGAGCCAACATGAACGGAGAATCTCCGTTATTAGGTAAACTGCTCAATACCATATGATTTGCATATGAGTAAGCCATATGTCAGTTAAAAGTTAGCATCCGCTATTTTTCATGTGAATATGAGGTCATCGTAACGCTTAGCCTCTTTGGGGATATTAGTTATGACTTAGCATACCTAACCTAATTTAGCGGATTGACAATAATTTAACTGCCTTCTGGTCTTTTAAATATTAAGTAATCCCACATTTAACATTTCTATAAACTTGAAACAGGTCTCCTTTTACATCTAAATAATGCATCTCTGGTGTAAGAGTGTAGATGAGTCATTTATTAAGTAGGCTCAATTCAGCTACTGAAACATCATATCCGTTATATTGATGGCTCTAATGTTCTGAATGCATATGTTTACTGAATTTATTTGTCGCATTTCTTATGCTGGGGTGCAAACTCAGCTTTAGATGGTTTACTGACTCCTGCATTACTAAACCTACTTTGCATGTAACCATTTATTTATTTTAAATGTGTTACATCAGGTTTCCCTTGTCTATTATGCTTATTGTGCTTACTATAAGTGTGTTACTGTACCTCCCCCCATTGATTCACTTCCAGAAACAAAATGAGAAAAAAACATTTCACATATGACAGATGTCTCCAATGAGAGTGTCAACTAATAATTTAACAATCTAAATATCTTCACATTAGTTGGACTCTTTATGGACCTCATCAGCCACTTATTTAAAAAACAATCATCACAAACTGACAAATATAATTTGCTGACGGGTTGATTAATGTGCTTGCACATGATTGCTAACCATGGAAATTAATTTAATTTTTTTTCAGTTTTTTGTCCGTAGTATTTCATCCCAATAAAATGTTTAGTTAGTCTCATTAGTCCCAATGACTGTAGCTGTAATGCATTATTTGTTCCATTGTATGCTTCACTTCTGCTTAAGCATCCATTTTGATTTGCTGTAAAACTTACAGTAAGTAGATCAATGTGGGTACACTAACCAGATACTTATGCAGAAGATATACTATATTTGTAGCATTGTGATCATATAAAAAGCTTTTTGCTATGATGAAGACTATTGAGTGCAATACATTTTAAATTAGGGAAGCATAAAGCAACAAGCTTGCAATAATTGTGTGAGATACTAAAATGTTGTTGGTAAAGAAGCAATAGTTTAATAAAACTATTTTAATATACTGTATTTCAAATTCGTCCCTATCTTGCTATTTACCATGTAATAGTAGTACGGTAGCTAGAGGAATGACTTGTTTAACTTTCTATGTAGAGTTTCATTCACATGCATCAGAAAGGAGGATGGAGATTTGGGGGAACAATGACATGGAAGGAGGTAAATTGTACTTCCTCACTTTATCCTAAAATAAAGCTTTGTGATTGTTCAGTGTTATATTTCCCCCTGAATGTAATCAATGATGTGTACCTGAGAGACTTCCACATTGTGAAAATTCCCCCTTATCTTTGGCTCTTTCAATGTCTCTCGGTGAGTCAGTCAAATATAACTATTGTATTCTGTTAATACTCTATAACTTTTCTAACCACAGACAATACAATTCCTCTTTTTCCTAAAATAATATTACCATAAGAAAATATATCTCCCAACACTAGCTGCTAATATACTGAGGAAGTCTACATTTTCCCTTTAGTCATCAGTACCTAATAAGTATCAGACTTTAAACTCCTCACCATATAAATAGGGTTGAGGTCGTTTAACTATTCATCTGTGGGTCCAAGCTTTCTTCGGATAGATTTTTCTCTGGTCTGATTAGAGTTGGGCGAACCAGTCAAAATTAATTTTCTGGGATTTTCATTCAAAATCTGTTCCACGTGATAAAATTTGCAGACAAATTATTCCAATTTAAATCTTTATAGATTGTTTAAAACACCCTAATTTGCTCGCTTTTGAGGCTTTAAAAAAAAACCCCGGTGGGTTTAACGTAAATCCATTCTGCCGATTGCGTATGTTTCTAATCCGTCATTGAATTGTAGGACATTTTTAAAACACGCCGACGTATTAATTTGTCATTAATAAATCAAAACCAGAACAAAATCATGCCATGTGGCCAAGCCCACTTGTCTGTATAATGATTTGAGAGAGGACAGAGTGAGTAAGTCATAGAGAGACAAACACAGTCACACACACAAAGCTTTTTTTCTTCTAGTTTTGCAAAATATTATTTTCTACTAATATAATTTTTTTTCTTTTTTCTTTTGTTCTAATAACATTGAGGACTGGAAGTGGAAACCAGGGCAGGAGGGGATCTTCCCATGCCCATTATGTGAGACTAGTGAAGAAGGTGACTTTGAGTTATTCACCAACAACAGTTTTAGGCTCAGTTGGCAGTGCTGGCGGTAGAACCTTAGCCACGATTATTGCTGCTGGTACCAGGTGCCAACGTGTGTAGTAATCATGGTTGTGAGCATGCCTGAGGAACCGTCTTCTACTGCACATATTCAGCCTGGGTCAGGGGAACAGATTGTTGTGGAAAGTAGCCCTGTTTTAGAGGAAGCAGTAAGTAGCATTGATATGGTATTTTATGGAGACAGTTTGTTTCCAATTTCAGTTTAACCTTTGCCCCAAGCTATTTCCTCATTGTCCAGGACCTCACTTGATTCCTTCCAGACAGTGACAGAGACCATTGAGGTTTCCAGCACACAGGACCACTTCTTGTTTGTAAAGGTGTGTGAGGATCAGATATATTTTTATTCCAGTACTAAAACAGTTCCTGCTACCACACAGTGAACTGTAGGTGAGTCATAGAAATCTATACATTGTAAGCCTTTAACACTTTTGTAACCATAGATACTACAACAAACCATGTAAAAAAACACCATGTGAGAGAGTAGAAATGAAGGAGGAAAAAACGAAGCACTGTATCCAGCTATAAATGCAGCAATAAAACCAACAGGAGTACGTTCCCAAAATAAAAAGCTATTTAATGGGCCAGAACAAGGTAACAAAACACACCTACGCGTTTCGGACCTCTACAGTCCTTTATCAAGGTGAATACAACAATAAACTGCCGAGTGCAATTTATACTTACCACTAGAACGCATGGGCCAGTTGCAGGAACTTCCGGGAACGTCACATGGTGCGGGTACACGACCCATGACGTCCGTTCACGTAGCCACGCCATATAGTCAGTAATCCGGGAGCAGCGTCATGCGCACGGGAGCAGGGGAGACACTGTTCGTGTGTATATCAGACACACCCCCAATCAGTGCTTCCTACTACGTGATGTAAAAACGCATGACGTCACTCCGTTGTTAGACACATGACCAGCCAGGTCAAACCGCATGGTGTAACTAAGCAACATAACCCTATGTGTCCCGTGGTGCACATGTATCAAAACAAAAAAAACTTTATTGAAGACAAATGGTAAAAAGCACTCTCAATGAGGGAATGCATAAACATTTTAAAAAACAAAATAGAAAATGGGTTAAAAACAATTAATGATAACCTATGATATCAGAATACTAAGATCCTCATTGCTAGTTGTACAGTATTGTAAGGGTTTTACTGGAGCACATATATATAATAAAATGAGATATAATTACACATAGTATAATATAACATAGTTTAGCTCCGCTTACCCAGAGAGAATAGTGAAAAGAGACCGTATATTTATGTAATTTATGTAATATAACTTGTTAATATATCTCTCAAAGACATATATCATATAAATCTGCCTATTCCTAACAATATAACTAAATATCTCTCTCTGCATCTTCTGTCATACATAAAGAAAACTTATATAGTTAATATGGCATAGATTCAAGTATCCAACAGAAGAAACCCAATATCCCAATCTGAGTTTAAGCCATATGGGATGCGTGTTTGTAGGGTAAATATCCAATAAAGTTCTCTTCTGTTTAGAATACTTAATCTATTGCCACCTCGGATGGGACTAGGTACATGTTCAATACCCTGAACTGACATATTTTTTTAATCTCCCATGCTGCAATGACTAAAGTGTTGGGATACAGGATGACTTAAATCTTTTTTTATAATCAATCTTAAGTGTTCGAGTATATGAACTTTTAGATTTCTGATGGTCCTCCCTTTGTATTGTTTACCGCAACCGCAGCTTAACAAGTAGACCACATAAGTGGTGTCACAATTAATAAATGAATTCATGTAATATCTTTTACCTGTTTTAAAGGAAAATAATTCTTTTTTACTGTTCATATGTTTGCAGATTTTGCATTTGGAGCATGCATAGTTGCCCTTGGGTAAATTATTAACCGGTGCCTTTGTTGAAGAAAATAAACTGCCCGATACGTGATTGGCAATTGTTTTAGCTCACGTGAGAGAGTAGAAAGATCAAGCTGACTTTTAAAGACCTGAAGCATTGACAAAGTAATTACAAGAAAGAGTGTATGGATTTACAAGTGAGAATGATATCTTCAAAGGACTGAGGAGTTTTGAAGATCAGAAGAGGATGTATGACGGTTCCCAAGAAGGACTCCTCCATTCTTCATTAGGTCCATTATAGAAGGAATATGTTTTTCCCACCTTCTCAATTACACAAAAGTCCCTTTTTCTACTATACCAAAACTTATTGGACAATATAAAAAAAACATTGTTTCCAATTGTCATTAGTGCATTTAAAGATGTAATCCATTTAGAAGTGAAGTATTGTAAAAACAGACATATCTATAATAGATAAAACCTGTCTTTAATATATATTTCCAACAATCAGACAAGTATTTCAATTAATTTTGAAAGCATTTAAAATGTCCTTTGTTTTGAGTTAAAACAGAAACTCTGAACATAGGCGAGTAAAATAAACAGATTTTTGCTAATCCAATTCTATTTACGCACCCATTAAAAAGAGGAAAATTATTAGGGAGAAATAAGTAGGCAACAGCAGACCAATCCATCCTAAACTTTAGGTCTCATTATCAAGAAATCTAGTTACTATAAACTCTATTAAACAAGTAAATAACAAAATACAGGGGTGCCAATGCTACATCCAATTGACAAAACAACTGTTGCCAGTTAGAAATTGATGTGGTGGGTGTTGGGGTTTGAGCGTGCTGGGAAAGTGTGTGTTAATTCAATTCCTAACTGGCAACAGTTGTTTGGTGGTAGGTGGTCCCTCTTCCCAGAGCTCACCCCTCCTCACCTTTTTAACTTGGGAGGTTTTCTCATTTTGCTGTATGAATAGGACCTACAATGTTGTCTCCCTTCATACAGAGGTAAAGGAAAGGTTCACAGTGTAGTGTTAGAACCAGCAAATTTGGTTATACCTTGACGTGGTATGCAGGTTTATGACGCTTTGGCCAAAGGGTTTAACTAAATAACCAAGAAAATATTATTATTGAAGTATTTAACTTTATACTTATTACCATATACAGTATGTTTTGTCAATTGGATGTAGCATTGGGCACCCCTGTCTTTTGTTGTATACATTTGCCACACTCTATAGCACTCCTATTGACAAATATAAATAAATAAATATATTTATATATGATGTGGTGGGTGTTGGGGGTTGAGCGTGCTGGAAAAGTGTATGCTAAACAAGTAAATAACCTAGTTTTAAACTATTAATCATGTCACTGGCATTACTTCAATTTACTGTAGTCCTATGTGGAACAACACTTTGAAGGAACCAAAGATTTGTGGGACATTACTTTTGTAGAATAGGGTTTGGGAAACTATCATAATAATGCAACTCTCATTACCATCAAGGCCTATTAGACATTCATTTG